>NC_132851.1:38829258-39089802 GCF_048164855.1 Canis lupus baileyi | reverse complement strand
TATTAAACAGGGAGGTATCCCTGGAGCTGGGATGGCCGAGGGCCTGGCCACTACGGCTGACAGTCTGGAAGAGCACTTAATGAATTGAAAGGCATGGCCAGAGAGGTCAGAGAGCACCCAGGACAGGAGCACTCTAGATAACCTGCAGCCCAGGGCAGAGGCTGCAGGGGGAAGCAGACTCACACAGGCCTGCTCCAGAATCCAAGAGAAAAGGACGAGGGTAAAGGCGTGGCCTCTGCTCTGGGGGAATCCGGGCCATGCACCCAATCTGCCTGGGACGAGGTACCTGCAGTCTGAGGGCAAGGCAGGTTCAGGTAGAAACTGGGAGGCTAGAGTGGAGTGGGGAGGACTCAACCCCGGAGACCTGGGGGGGACTGGCCTGAGAATGTGGATGCACCCCCCACCCAGGGCTGAGGGTCTCCCCGTCCCACTGCCGATGGCCAGGGTCTTTTCATGTGTCTTTTCTGGTCAATAAACCTTGGCTCCTGGGGGGCCTGGGTGTGGGGGCTGATGGCGCCGCCCTGCCCCCACCAACGCACTCTGTCATAATTAAGTACGCGCAGCCTAATTAATTGAGTGGTCAGGATGCTAATTAGCAGCTTGATTGAGACTGAAGGAGGGTGAAGGGCACCCTTGCCAGCGAGCACACCTCCTGGTGGGGTCTGCACTCTGGGCCCCGCCCTCAGCGCATCCCCCCTGCCTCTGCCTCCTCCCCACCCCCTCCTGCTCCCTGGGCCCTCTTCAGTCACCTTCCTGGCCTTCTCTGCACCTGCCAGCCTGGCCCCGCCTTGCCCTCCAGCCAGCCCCTGTCTGTAGGGCCCTGCCCCCGGGCCCATGGCCTCTCTTGTCCCCCTCTGATGACTCAGGCAGGGACGCCTTGGCCGCTCAGTCTCCTGCTCAGCATCCCTCCCTATGGCATGGCCAGTGTGACGTGCGCCGGCCCAGTGACAGCCCTCTTCTCAGGCCGCCATCTCCGCAAGGCTGTGTCTTGGAACCCCTGGCCACCCCTACCCGGGCCTGGCCCACCGGTGACCGCCCAGGCTCCTCTGGGCTTTGGATCCCCTTGCCCCACTCCAGGTAGCCACAGACCCATGAGGCACCTGGACACAGCGGCGGGACAGGTGTGGT
This sequence comes from Canis lupus baileyi, assembly GCF_048164855.1. Taxonomy (NCBI): domain Eukaryota; kingdom Metazoa; phylum Chordata; class Mammalia; order Carnivora; family Canidae; genus Canis; species Canis lupus. The sequence continues at coordinate 39,088,674 of NC_132851.1, read as the reverse complement.
CGGGCCCAACCCCCTGGGCCATCCCCTCGGCGCCGCCCCTCCCCCACATCCGGGAGGCTGGAGCGGTAAGAGGGGGTAGGAGGGCGGGGGGATGAGAGGGGAGGCTGGTGGCGGGGAAGGTCCCACAATCCCCCCTACTGTATCCTCACACCTCCTCCTCCTCCTCCTCCCGGCTCAAGAAGCCAAGGGGCTGTGCGAGCCCTGCACGGGACAGCGCTTTCCTGGGGAAGTGGGTGCTGGTAACCCGCAGGGCGGGGGGAGGGGAGCAGAGCTGGCGGGACTCAGGCCCCTCAGGGTTCTGCTGAGCCTGATTCTGTGGTGAGGACCAAGGGGGCGGGCTGGCAGGGAGCCCCACAAGCAGCTGGGCACAGGGCCCCCAGCCTGATGCTGGCACCCAAGCCCTGGGGTGCCTTGCCCGACGAGGGGCTGCGGGCTCGGGGAGGGGGGTGGGGGGTCCGGAGGCCCCGGGGTGCACACTGGAGGTGAAAGGCCTCAGGCCCCCCCCAGGAGCCTGGTAGCACGGGGGTGGGGCACGCAAACGCAGGGGCCGGGGGACAAGCTGCACCGAGCGGGTGCAGGAGGCCCCAGGAAGCCGGGGAGGAGCGGCGGCTGCGGGGGGTGGGGGGGCGCCCCTCTCCCCACCCGCCCTCCTGCCGCCCCTAGACGGCTCCATGGTCAGGCCCAGCGGCGGGGCCAGGCCTGCGGACTCGGGGCGGCTGGGGACGCTCGGGGTCCTGGCCCTGGCCAGGCCGACAGATGGCGCGGGCGGGTGGGGCCGGGCGGGCGTCGGGGCGTCAGATGGCTCGGCCCGGGGACCCCCGCCCGCCGCCGAGGAGGCGCGCTGGGCCCCGGGCTCTGCGCATCTGGAGCGGCCGCGTGCCCGCTGCGCCGTGCGGGTGGCACGGGAGGTGACACGCCGCCGAGCTGCCACCGCCAGTGCCCGGGGCGGTCGTGCGGGCGGGACGAGGTGGGAAGGGCGCGGGCGGCGCAGCTGTCTCCCCGCATCTGCGGCCCCGAGGCCAGTGCTCACGCGCGGCGGGGGGCGCGGCGGGGGCGGGGGGAGGGGGGGGAGAGGGCGGCCCTGGAGGAGCGCTGGCGTCCCCTCCCCACCTCCCGGGCCCCTCAGCGCCCCCAGCCCGTGGCCTGCACCCCTCCCCCCGCCGCTCTGGGGGCCCCCCATCAGCTGCACTGTCTGCCCAGGGGAGGGGGCCACTGCCCGCCAGGCCTCAAGCAAGGACCCAGTGGGGGTGGTGTACGGATTTGAGAGAATGCTTCGGAAACCCAAAGGATAGGACAGTGGAGATTCTTAGACATAAAAACAGAAAATGCAGGCCCAGGAGGGCAGAGTAGAGCGGGTGTTCAGGGGAGTGGAGGGGCGTCCTGGCGCGGCTCCAGGAGGACCTCCCCTCCCTCTCTGGCTCAGCTTCCCGCCGCCCAACTGACCTGTCACCCTCCCTGTCACCCTCCCTGTCACCCTCTCTGTCACAAGTGGAAAACACACCCATTTTCCTGGGGGCTGTGTCCCCACCAACACTCCACACCAAGGATGGCGCTGGAAAGACACCCCATAGGGAAACTCGATGTGCGGGGTGGCCTCCACCATGTCCCATGGAAGCTTCCCGAAGGTCCAGCTGAGCCCAGCTGGAAGTTGCTGCAGGGAGAGCTCCCTGGACAGGCGTCAGCGGGCAGCTCAGCGGCCATCCTCCGGGCAGGAAGGAGAGGGCTCAGGCCTGCCTCGAGTACCAGGCCCCCGCCTCAGGTCCCTGAGGACCCATGAAGTGAGCCACTCCACCAGCCCCGTCCTCACCATGGGGGCGGGGGGCGGGGGCTGCTATGTCTCCTCCAGGGCGTGGAAGTTGGGCCTGCCAGCTGCGCCCAGGGTGGTGGGAGGGGTGTATGAGGGACGCAGGGGGCCGGGGATGCGCAGCTGCTAGCGCAGGGCTGCAGGGACACCATGGGACAGGGAGGGAGTCCCAGATCGGTGGCTTTGCTCCTGTGTCGTGGCTCCGGGGGTCCAGCAGAAGCAGCCCCCCGCCAGCCTGGGCAAGGCCGTGTCTGTGAGCACCCGGAGGCCCCGGGTGGGGGCGGCGGGCCGGGCGGCAGCAGGGCAGAGCTGGGGCTGGGTTTCCCTGAGCACAGAGCCTGCCTCCTGAGGCCTCACCTCCTGCCTCCTGCGCCCCCTGGCCGTGTGCTGAGGGGGCTTCCCGGAGGGAGTCGGCAGCACAGGAGCCGGGGAGGGAGAGGCGGGGGTGCGGAGGGGTCAGTGTGCAGGGCCCCAGGGCAGAGCTGCCAGGGAGGCCAGGCCAGCCTCCAGGACCCCAGGCTGAGTGGACCCACCCCTACCCTGCTGGCTGCTGTGGGGGGGCCCTGTGCTGCTGAGTGAGGGGGGGGCGCTCGTGCCAGGGCCTGGGGGCCGGGGACTCCCAGAGGGGTGGCTTCCTACCAGGGCCTGGACGAGATGTTGGCAGCGTCTGCTGCGGGGAGCACTTTGAGTGGGTGTGGCCTGAGGGGAGCAGGCCAGGTGGGTGCTACGGGCAGCTGGGGTCAGGCTGGTCTCGGGCCTCATCCCGTGCCTCCTGAGCAGCATCGGGGGCCCCTGGCTGTGATGAGGACGTCTCGACAAGGCTCCTGTAAGGAGAGCCCGGGGACAGATTAGCCACTTACTTGAGTGCCGGGGGTCGGGTCACAGGGTGACACGCTTGGACGCACGTGGCTGGTGTGCGGCCAGGAGCTGCAGAAGAGGGCACCTGGGAGGGCCTCTGGAGTGAGGCCTTCTTTCAAAAACCACTTGCGAGGGCCGCCTAGGGGGCTCAGCGGTTGAGCATCTGCCTTTGGCTCAGGCTGTGACCCCGGGGTCCCGGGGTCCCGGGGTCCCGGGATCGAGTCCCGCATTGGGCTCCCCGCAGGGAGCCTGCTTCTCCCTGTGCCTGTGTCTCTGCCTCTCTCTCTCTCTGTGTCTCTCATGAATAAAATAAAATCTTAAAAAAAAAAAAAAACATGGGGATCCCTGGGTGGCTCAGCGGTTTGGCGCCTGCCTTTGGCCCAGGGCGCGATCCTGGAGTCCCGGGATCGAATCCCGCATCGGGTTCCTGGGCTAGAGCCTGCTTCTCCCTCCTCCTCTGCCTCTCTCTCTCTCTCTCTATGTCTATTATAAATAAATAAATATTTAAAAAAAAACATTTGCACCAATACATTTTTATTAAAACAAATAGAATTTAATTTTAACCCACATTTACTCTGTTTTCTCAAAGCAATGAAATTCAGCTCAATAGGTTTCCCCAATCCAATCCATTTGACCACAGTGGAATATATTTATCACACGTAACACGGTTTGGGGAGGGTGGCAGCGAGCAGGGGTCTCAAAGCTTAGAGGGGCTGCAGGAGGCAGTGCGGGGAGCCAAGGCTGCAGCCAGGTCTCCTGGCTGTAGGTTCCGACCCTGCCAGATGCAGTGGTTCCGTGGGGCCTGGATCCACAGGGTGGCTGGGTGGGTCCCCAGAGCCTCCCACAGCAGTGCCCGGCCTCGCCTGCAGCTGGAAGGTACAGGACTTTGAAACACCCCAGGGCAGCCCGGTGGCGCAGCAGTTTAGCGCCACCTGCAGCCCGGGACGTGATCCTGGAGACCTGGGATCGAGTCCCGCGTCCAGCTCCCCGCAGGGAAACTGCTTCTCCCTCTGCCTGTGTCTCTGCCTCTCTCTCGCTCTCTCTGAATGAATAAATAAATAAATCTTTAAAAAAAAAAAAACACCCCAGAGATCCTGCTCCCCACTCTGCTGGGGACACCGGGCTTCAGGCCTGGCACGCAGGCCAGTCCTCGGGGTAGGGGTGGTCTTGCTGGGGTGGGCATCCGTGGGTGTTCCCAAGCAGGGGTGCCTCGTGTGGTGGAGCAGGCCAGCTGCGAGGGATCTGCCCCAAGTGTGCCCTTGGGGGTGTGGAGAGGGAGGTTCAGAGGCCGGGCTGAGCACATGGTGAGAGCGCGAGGGACGGGAGGGTGGAGGGCCAGGGGCCAAGAAGGAGGGCTTCCAGGGGATGGGCATCTGGAGTGACCTCACAGGTGACCACAGACAGGGCAGAGCAGCTGGAGGCCAGCCTCCCGTGGAGGGAGAGCGCAGAACCCTGGCTGGGTGACACCGCGCAGTGTCCCCCACCCCCCAGCCCTGTCCCATGGTTTCCGACCTCACCTTCGCCTGCCTCACCTTCCCTCCCTGTGGAGGGAACCGGAGCTTCAGGGTTGGGTTTCAGGCCGCTCTGCTGGCCATGAGTAATGCAGCTGGCCGAGATTGGAAGGTGACCTCAGCCCGGGGGTGGGGGACACCCCCAGAGCCTCCTGCCTGCCCCAGCCTCCCCGCTGCTAACCCAGACACTGGGGTTCCCAGCCCCAGCCTTGCCTGAGGATCCAACCAGTTGCCCACTTCTGCCCTGGCCTCCCTCCGCCACCAGCCAGGTGCCCCGGAGGCGTGTGGCCGACAGCAGGGGGCAGGACCAGGCAGCTGGGGGCGGTGGGGCCCCACTTTGCATGGAGAGGTTGGGGCCTCTCCAGTGGGCCCACAGCTGGTCCTCCAGACAGCCAGGAGGATCTGGGCCCACTTCCGCTGAGGCCACGCGTTGGGGCTAGAAGATCCTAAAAGCTTGGGGGTGGGGGGCAGGCCCCATTCTAGAAGACAATGAGAAAGGGAGGCCCCAGGAGGCAGCGGAGGGGCCTGAAGGGCGGATCTGCCACCAGAATGCGGGGAAATGACACTTTAGGGCATGAAAATCTCCCCAAAGATCCACCTTCCATGTGTCTTTTCTGAGCAAGTTGGAAGACAGGAAAGGTGACAGCCTGGAAGGAGAAGGACAAGGCTTGCAGGGAGGATAGAGGATAGAGGTCACCCTGTGAGAGGGGCCAGTTGCACACAGCAGGGCTTGGGAAGACCTGGGGCGGGGGCGCAGACACCAAGTGTGGCGTGGCCAGGACACGCGTGAGCCTCAGGAGGGGCTGGGGCAAGGGAGGGGCGGCTCCGGAAGGCACCGCGAAGCCTAGGGTGACGCTGGGGACCCTCTGTGCAGTCCCAGTGACTCAGCCAACCGGAGGCGGTGCTTGACCACGGATGGCAGAGAGGGGGGATGGGACGGGGAGCCAGCGTGAGGGGCTAAGGCCCCGCTCCGGGGAGAAGGCGGAGGGGCTGGGGAGGGGCTGCGGCTGGGAAATCAAGAAAGAGCCACACCCACAGATTATTCAGAAATATGGAGAAAACAGCCCACGCCAGGCGCGGGGAGGGGGGGACGCCGAGCAGCAGGGGCGCGAGCCTGGGCACTGGGCACACAGATGCCCCCCACTCCAAGGCTTTGCAGTTTCTCGCTCTTTGCATAAGACCTAGGAATCGTGCTCCCTGGGACTCCCCAGCTTGCGTCCACACAGCCCCTGCACGCAGTGTTTAGAGCAGCTCTGTTCACGATCGCCCGGAAGCAGCCAAACGCCCGTGGGCAGGTGGACAGATGAACCGCGGGCCGACCCAAAGCGCTCAGAGGACAGGAGCTCGCGCGGGGACCACGTGGGGAGGCTCGGCTCGTGTCAGGGGGTCACAGAAGCCCGCCTGTGTGACTCCGGGTCCGCGACGTTCTGGGGATGGCGACACTGTGGAGGCAGATGAGGGGTCGAGGGGCTGGGGGAAGGCAGTCAGCACGGAGGGTCCAGGGCCTTGAAACCATCTGTGTGACCCCCCAGTGCCAGGACACGTGCAGACCCACAGAGGCCCGGCCCCCGGGGGAGCCCTCGGGAGCGGGGCGCTTCCCTGAGCGCCAGCACTACCCACCTGAGCTTCCAGTCCTACCCCAGGGCACCTGGAAGCAGCTTTCTCCTCACTTGCGTAGCAAGGGCTGCTCCAGAACGCCTGACTCCCGAGCAGGGGGCTCTGGGGGCTGCGCTCTGCTTACCCCAAACCCACCCACCTGACACCCATCCCTTCTGATCCCCAAGTCACAGGAGGGGAAACCGCCAGGGGAGGCCTGGGGGTGGACTGGCCTCGCCGCTCCCCCCCGACCCCCCCCACTCCCCCCGCTCATTCGTGTCTGCGGGATGGTCTAACTTGGGTGCAGGGCCTCATTCAGCAAGGCCGCCCGGCCACTGGACGCCCCGCCCACAGATGAGCCCACGGATGAGCCCACAAGGGGCCCTGCCCCCAGCTCTGGTGGCCTCTCAGTGGGTCGGCCTGGGAAGGCCCAGGGATGCCTCGGCCCACAGGTAGAGCCCAGGGGGGACTCGTCCAGCCGAAGCAGCACCCCATCAGCACCCTCACCCCACCTTGGGCTGCCTCCTTGTCTTGGACGTGCTCAGACGGCCGCCCTTCCTCCCCCAGCCACCGGGCCCCCGGTCGCCCCCCCTTCATACACCCTGGATCCTCCCTTGCCTTCCCGCCGTGGCCCTGCCCCTCACCCCTGCCGGGCCCCCCTTGCACACCCCCGGCGATGGCGATCACAGAGCTGCGCCCAGGGCCCACTGAGCGCCCCCCTGGTGCCCCCCTCCTGCCGAGAAGGTCCCACTCTGTGTGTAGCCCTGGGAGGGTCTTCGAAGATGGAGGGAGGGAGGAAACCACCCTGACCCCCTGGGGCTCCAACGAGGCCCCTCCGTCCGCCCCCTGTGGGCCGGCCTGGTGGCTCAGGGGTCCCGGAGGCCAGTGCTCATGCCACCCCGTCTCGGCAGTACCTGGTCGGGTCCTCACTCAGGCTGACACGGGCCTCTCCTCCAGCTGTCCACACGGCCCAGTGTCGTGTCGGAGGTGGGCAGCCTGGTCTCGGGCTTTCCCGGGGCCCTGCCCGGAGGTGGGGGTGGGGCACCCTGTCTGCAGGGCCCTGAGGCCCTCCTCACCCCCCTCCCCTGGCACAGAGCTGCCCTGGTCCCTGGGGTCCCTGGGGAGGCAGGCTGCCCACCCCCCAGCACTGAGTGGCTGCCCAGCCAGCCTGTGGTCCCACATCTCCCAGGGCCCCCATCTCCCTGCACCTCTGGCCTCCTCTGCCCGAGTCAGACCCCTGGCCTGGGGGCAAAGCCTCCCGGCCGTGAGGAAGGGTGCGGCTGCTTCCAGGGGCCACAGTGATGGTGGGGTGCAGCGCTGAAACCCAGCCCCTCCTGGGGGAGCCCGGCCCCAACAGAGGGGCAGGCCCAAGGTCAGTGGCCTTCCTGTGGACAGCATCCCCCTACCTCAGGGCCGCTGGGGTCGGAGGGAGGGATTCGGCTCCACAAGGACCATCTTGTGAGACAGTACATTTGGCCACTGCCCCGGCAAGCAGACATCGCTACATGAACGGCTAATATGAACATTGTCCTTCTCCAATTAATCCGGGCCGCGGGGGGCGGGGGGCACAGGGCGGGAGGGAGGTTGAAACCGGAGGAGGAAGCAGGACAGGCCTGCATCGCAGCAGGACAGCCAGCCGGGCTGCCTCTCCTGGGCTCCCAGCAGGTGCTGGCAGGTGCTGCCCCGGTTCCGGTTCCGAGGGCAGCCAGATTGCACAAGTAAAAACCCAGGAGGCAGTTAGATTCTAGACATCTAGGTTTCAGATCAACAACGAAACGTCCTCATTATAAATATTTCCCATGCTCGGGGTGGGGGTGGGGGGGGTGGGCGGTACCTATGCTAACGATTACTCACAGCCCCAAGAAGCTCATGCCCTGCCTGGCGTGCACTTTCTCTGGCCACCCAGCACCGAGGAGTCTTGTGACTGTAGGGCCTGAGAGGCTCCAGCACCCCTCCCCCCCGGAGTGCTGGGAGCAGGGCCAGGCCGTGGGCTCCCCATTGACGTGACTGTGGGGAGCACCGTGGTGACTCGACTCCCCTAAATAGCCCTCACTCGTGTGGCTCCGCTTCCCCACCCACAGGGAGGAGAGGGCACCCCAGGGACCACTTCCCAGGGTGCTGGACATCAGCCACCTTGGTGGTGAGTGTGCCCCTCTTCGGTGGGGCCTCGAGCGTCTCAAGGGCTTAGCACCCACCTCCCTTGCCTCTCCGGCCTGGAGTTCCTAGTCTGAGTCTGGGCACCACCCAGCAAGAGCCCTATAAATAAATAAACTCTGTTGTATAAATAAACCACAGCCTGCTGGGCAGTCCTGACCCGGGGCAGCTGCTGCGCCTGGCTAGGCCGGCTCTTGTGCCCACGGCTTGCCCGTGGCCTCCGGGAAGAGTGCGGGAGCTGCCAGCCCCTTCTGGCCCGCACCCCACAGCCAGCGGCAGCTGAGCCCAGTGAGGTTGGTGGCTGGACCCTGTCCCGGGCACCCTGGGGCCTGGCCGGCCTCCCAGGCTCCCTCCAGGCCGGCAATGGGCATACAGGCCCAGAGCCCAGCAGGGGCGGCCCCAGGCCCCTCCTGTGGGTGGGCCAGCCTGAGGTGGCCAGCCAGCCTGACCCCTGCTCCCATGGCCCAGGCACCTGCTCCCGCAGCCCGCCCGTCCGCCCGCCCACCAGCGCTGGGGGAAGGCCTTGTGGCTGCCCCTCCCTGCTCAGGAAGCCACCTCCCTCGGGCATGTTCCGAGTCCGAAATGACATCCTTCCCAAACAGTCCTCCTGGGGACCCATGGGGGGGCTGCCCTCAGAGGCCCCCAGCCCAGAGCAGGGTGGAGGAGCCTGCAGACCCAGGGCCCGTGATTGATGGAGACCTGGGGGGCTCAGCACGCACTAAGCTGGGCAGACGAGAAGCAGCTGTCAGCACCTAATGGGCCCTTGACAAATAGGACGGGGTGCCGAGGGAGCTTCCTATCCGGCCCTGCCCCCGGCAGGGCCCCAAGGGCAGGCGGTTCCAGCCCGGCGAGAAGGGGTCCGCACGGGGTTCGCCCTGGACTGGACACCACGGGACGGGGCCCCACACCCCCTCCCCAGTTCTCTGCCGGGTTCTAGAGGTCCTGGGGGGAGGCGGGGGGCTGGGAGCAGAGGGCTAGGTGCCTCCCCACCCCCAGCCTCACAGGGGGATGCTGAGCTCAGCGCTGGCTGACCTAGGGCTTTAGGGACCATTAAAAACGCTCTGGGCTGCTGGCCGCCCGGAGACATCAATTTGCTGCCGCCACCCGCCGCCCAATAGTTCCCGGGGCCCCTCCTCTGCCCTCCCCCCCCTGCCCCCCTGCCCTCTGGGCCTGACCCGCAGGCCTGAGCCGGACACCTGCCGCCTCCCTGTGGCCCAGGGCAGGTGGCAGGTGCCCACTCCGGCAATTGCTGTGGCCCCGGGGCGGGGTGGGGTCGCCGTTGAACACTGGGAAGATGGGAAAGTTCTGGAGCTGGACAGGGATGAAGCTCGTAGGGCCCTGTGAGTGCGCTGAGTGCCCTTGCGCTGTGCACTTAAAAAAGCTTAAGACAGGGGACAGGGGGTCCCTGGGAGCTCAGCGGTGGAGCGTCTGCCTTCAGCCCACGGCGTGACCCCGGGGTTCCAGGATCGAGTCTCGCCTCGGGCTCCCCGCAGGGACCCTGCTTCTCCCTCTGCCTCTGCTTCTCTCTCTGTGTCTCTCATGAATAAATAAATAAAATCTTAAAAAAAAATCTGCCGTCCTGTGTCTCACCCCCTCCAGGCCCTCCCAGGCCCAAGGCCCCCGGACAGGCAGGACCGGCCCCACGGGGGGCTCCTTAGGGGACCGCATCCGCCCACAAGCGTGAGACTCTGGGGTCCTGGGGGGTGGTGCTCAGGCCTGGGCGGACCTGGGCCGAGGATTTGGGACTGAGCAGGAGAAACTCCGTCCCAGGCTGGCCCCCCTTTCAGGGTCGCAGCTCTCGGTCCCGACGGCAGGATGCCACCAGCCTGCGGAGGGTGTCCAGGCCCGTGCCTGGAGCCATCACAGCCCGGCGGCTCTTCCAGGGTCTACGAAGCTGCTTGTTGTCCCAGGTAGGACGACAGCCACGTTCCGGGGTAACTGACCTGCCTCCTTAGGAATATTCACAACACTGGTGCCAAGGACAGGTGAATCCCAGTCCGTGCGTCACATCAGCCAGGTGGTCGCAGCTGCACACAGCTCCCGCACGGCCTCCCTCCTTCACAGGGGCACCGTCCTGCCTCTCCTCTCAAGCCCGCCATGCACCTGGGGATCAACCAGGGCAGGGGATGTGGAGGCAGAGGCTGGGCCTGCCAACCCCCCCCGGACACGGATTCCAGTCAAACCCCAACAAATTGCCCCAAATGGGCCCACAAGTGAGTGTCTAATGTACCAAGCCCTGCCCAAATGCTGTGTGACCCTGGGCAGATCTCTGAACCTCTCCAGCACTAAAGCAGAGCCTAAGGCTGCCCCACAGACCTGAGAGGCCGGGCCAAGGTTCCGGAACACCTCCCGGCTGCCCCTTCAACCTACAACCGACACAGCAGCCTTGCTGGGCCTTCTGAGGCCGCCAGGAGCCAGCTGGCCCCCCTGAACCACCTCTCCCCTGCCTTCTCCCACACCAGCCTGTTTCAAGCTTCTTCATTCAGCGCACAGAACTCTTCTTTGTTGTTTTTTTTTCAATAGGCTCCACACCCAGCACAGAGTCCAACATGGGCTTGAACCCAACATGGGGTTTGAACCCATGACCCTGAGATCAAGCCCTGAGCTGAGATCAAGAGTCTGAGACTCAACTAGCGGAGCCGCCGGGGCGCCCAGCCTACAGAGCTCCTACTCATTCTTCCAAACCCTTTGTGGCGCCTCTCCCAGGTCTCCCGTTCAGGTCACCCATCCTGCCGCGTGCTGGTCCCTGGGCAGCTCCTGTGTCCCCGGCCCGTAGAGCAGGGCGCTTGGTGACGGCCGCCCAGAAGCCCGGGCTCTCCTGTGGGGGCCAAACGTGTCCCTTGTTAGTTCATTTATTACCAGTACCCATTGCACGGATGACGGTCCACCTGGTGGCCGCGCCTCTGCTTTGGGGCGACCCTGCCTGTCCCCGGGCAAAATGGCCAGGCCAGCTTGGGGCTTGGGGCAGACATGGGGGCTTCTCCATCAGGGTGCCCTCCTCAGAATCCGGGAAGTGCCTGAGATGCCCCCGGGGAGTCAGGTCAGGCAGGGGGAGGGGCGGCACACGGGGTGGGGAGGGGCCCCTGGGCCCTGTCCCCCATCCCCCAGGGCATGAGAAACACTGGGGGCTCAGTGGGGGCCAGCGCAGCAGGCCAGAGGGGACGGAGGCGGGGTGTGGGCCTCCGGAGGCGGGGGGCGGTGGCCTACACCCTACAGCTGCCCATGGCTCTAACTGTGACCCCATTCCTCACTGGCGGTGGGCCTTTGGGGGCCTGTGGGGAGGCCGAGGGCTTTGGCCGCAGCCGCCCGCCCGGGGTGGCGCCTGGCCGGTAGCCTCGATGCAAGGCTAGCCAATCTCTTCTCGGGGTGCTCCCTGTCCTTGGGTGGAAGGCCCCACCTGCGCGGCCAGGGCTGCTCCCCAGAAGGCAGGGATGTTGTGCACACGCTGTGTGTGGAGCTCTGTCCTCTTGGGGACTGTGGGCATTGGGCCTTGCCCAGGCCGGGCTGGGTGCTATCAGGGCCATTTGGTCTCCTTGGGGACAGCCCTGTCCATGGGGGAGCTCACCCCTGCATGTCCCCACGTTATCTGGGGCGGCCTTGCTGGTTGGAACTCTCTCCAACCTGAGACGGATCAGGCCTGGGAACCCCTTTTGGGCCTGTGGGATGCTGGGGCTCGCCGTCCCTCCCACCGCAGGGTGATGCCTCAGTGGCCGGCGGTCAGCAGTCCCAAGGGAACGCAGGAGTTCTGGGAGTGAGGCCCATCGGAGGCCCCCGGGCAGCCTTGGGGTGCCCACCCTGCCAGGCCGTTGGAGGCCACCTGCGAGGTGGGTGGGGTGGTGAGGCTGGGAGCCTCCAGCTGACGCCCGCTCTGCTCCCAGGGCCGAGACCCCCGGTGGCTGAAGGGCCAGCAGCTGTCATGCCGGGCTCCCCAGGGGGCTGAGGACAGCACGCCGGATGACCCGCTATTGATGAGGCAGGGACAGGATGGGGCAGGCGGCCTGGGTCAGCAGATCTGCCCCGGCTCAGGATGTGCCCGGCCATTGATCGGATGGACGCGGGCCTGGCTGGGACCTGAGGGAGGTGGGGGCCGCCCGTGTGGCATTATCAGCGGGTAAGTACAGATGTAGAGATGACGCCCCGAGCCCCAGCCCCCACCATGTTCCACGGGGCCCACCGTGAGGGCCGGGGACGGGTCCCTGATGCTGCCCTGGCTCCATCCCGGTGGGGAGAGCTGAGGCCTGTCTGGCACTGGGAAGCCAGTGTTCCTCTGGCTGCAGTGGCCCAGCTCCCAGGCCTGGCGGGAGCCCCAGATGCCCCGGAGCACTGTCTCTGCCGGGCGGGGGGTACCCCCACCCCAGGCAAGGAATGGGACTGTAACCTCTGCACCCAGCAGCCACACTGCTGGCCTGTTCTGAGGGGCCCCCTGAGCTGGAGGGCCTGACACCCTGCATGGGCGGCTTTGGGCACCCAAGACCCCTGAGGTATCAGAAAGTACAGGCAGGACACCCGGTGGGAGCCAGAGGGAAGGGGACCCGGCTGGGGCAGCGGGAGTGCGTGCACCCAGGAGACAGCCACAGGCCACGGAGAGGGCAGAGCCGGGAGCGGAGAACCCGGGGTGGGGGGGACCCAGAGAAAGCAGGGGCCAGCAGGAGGGCAGCAGGGAGAGGGTGGGGGTGGCTTGGCCCCCACCGCTCTCAGGTGCCCCTTGGAGGTGGGACCAGGCTCAGGTCACCTTGGGCCAGCTCCCCGCTGGCCCCTCTCGAGCCGCCTGCCTTCCGCCAGCCCCAGTGATTCATGGTTGGCGCGTCGTCCACCAGATTGATCATCTGAGGCAGGTTCGCTTGATGGGGCCTGGGAGCCTCTGGAGCCAGGTGGCCAGGCCACCCGGAAAACCGCAGACGGGGCCTCGGCCCCCTGCCCACACCCACCCTCCCGCCCCCACCTATGCCACTAATGAATTGGGATTTGGTCCACAAAACCGCAGCCCGCCGAAACCGAGACTGTCTGGCTCCAGCAGGGCCGGGGAGCCGTGCCGCGGAGCCCCCTGGGCGGACTGTGCCCCCTGCCAGGCCACGGTGCCACGTGCTCACGGCTCAGTGCAGTGTCACCCCTCTGGTCTGCGGCTCTTCACGCCACCCCGTGGGAGGGCCCCTGGGTGAGCCCCCCTCCCGGCACCCGGGCTCCGAGCGGGCGGTCTCCTGCACTGAGACCCCAGCTGGCGGGTGAGCTCGGGGGTCCGTGGGGTCCCTCCAGCTGTCTCAGCCTCCCAGGACCTGGGGCCCCAACACTACCCTCCACCTGCGTCCCCAGGCCCTAAGCCCGGCTACCACACCTGCTGCAAACCCACCCGTCAGCTGTGGCCACTCTGCCCCCCACCCCGGGAGTCCGCCTGCCCCCAAGGGCCCTGCCTCTTACCTGCCAGGGGCCAGCAGCCCACCCGCTCACGGGGGCAGGGGCCAGAACTCGGCCCCCCTGGGCTGCTGGCCCCCCGCAGGGCAGGACCAGGAGACAGGATGAATGAGGGCATGAGGTGGGAAGAGACATACCCAGCATGGGAGAGCAGCACCCCAGGAGCCCCAGAGAAGAGGAGCTCCTTGTAAACTGCGGGACGGGAGGTGGGGGGGGACGGTAGACCAGAGGCCGCGTAGCTGGGACTGGGGCAAGCTGGGGCAGGGAGCCCCTAGGAGAGGGACCCGGGGGGGGGCTGCCTGCCCCTCCCCGCCCTGCCCGAGATCAGGCCCGAGGGAGGTGGGCGCCAGGGGACAGGATGGGTCAGGGTGGGAGGGCAGCTGACGGATGCAGCTGTCAGGGAGGCAGTTTCAAGGCAGGATTCCAGGAGAAAAAGAGAGAGATTTGCCAATTTAATGGAAAATCGATCGAGCGTCCGGCCGGCACACACCCTGCTCCAGGCAGAGGGGCTCCGCAGCTCACCCTGGGGCCTGCCCCTGCCTCCTAGTGGGGACGGGGTGCTCGCCAGCACCCGCCTCTGTCCCAGCCCCCAGCCCCGGCCCCACGGCCTCCGCAGAGTGACAGCGCCCAGGGCCTGCCCGCCGCTAGGCTGTGCCCAGGTCGAGGTGCCCGGGCCCGACGACCTGCTGCCCACCTGCATGTGGGGACATCAGCAGCCAGCACGGCCACCAGCCCCGTGACCACCGCCTGTACCCACCGCCTGAAACCCAGACCCTCGGGGCTGGCGCCCCTCAGCCCTGTGGCCGCCAGCATCCCTCGTACCCCGCCCGCCAGCACCCTGCTGCCATCTGTACCGCCTTCAGCACCTGGGTGAAGGGCCCCTGGGTCTGTGCGTGGGGAACCCACGGTTGAGGCAGCCTTGGCCCGGGCTGGGGCCTCCCGGGGGCTCTGGGTAGAGAGCCCTGGGCCAGCGGGGCCTGGGTGCCCGGGGCGGGGGCGGCAGGTGTCCTCTCAGAAGTAAGCGGGGGTAATGAATAATGGGGGGGGGGCGGTAGTTAACGGCAGCCATCGGATTGCGTGGCTCAGCCTGTAACCGGCACATTATGAAGCCTAATGGATTTTTGAGGCCAGATTGATTTTTCATTAATTTGGTAAAAATCTTTTTCCTCTCCCCTATAATTCTGTCTTCAAACGCTCCTCCTGACAGCTCGATAAGTCACTCGGCCTTAATGCACGTCTGGCTCGTGGTCGGTGGGGGAGCAGGGGAGCCCAGGAGGCTGGGGGGCTGCCAATCACCTCCAGGTAAATACTGCATTATGTATGGCCCCGGAGCCGCCGCCACCCCGCGGAGCCCGCCCCCAGGGTGGGCCTTGGCGTAGGAGCTGCCGGGGCCGCAGGGTGCTGACAGCACAGCCACCTGGGGCGGGGCCTGGGGTTCAGGGAGAACGCGAGAAAGCGAAACCCCACTCCCAGAGGGGGAGGCCTGCTGGCCTCAGAGGGCCCTACCGCCGCTGGGGTCTGCCCAGGACTCTGGCCCAGCCCCCGCCCACCGGCCTGGCCCTGGGCAGCCTGAGACCAGGGCCCGGCCCCGAGACCCACACCTATCGCCATCCTCCGGAGGGGCCTGGGGCCGCAGCTGAGGGCCCAGCTGACCGCTTCCTCCCACTAACCCCTCCTCTCCTCCCACCGGCTCCCCCCTCCCTCGGCAGCTCCTGTGTCCTCCCTCCGGTCAGTGCCCCTGCCCCCTCCTGCCCCCAGGTCTCCAGGTTGCTCCTGACCATCTCCCAGGGCTCCAGGTGACCCTCCCGCCCCGGGGGGCCGTGCCCAGCAGCCGGCTCCTGACTGGAGCTGACCCCATTTCAAATGCGCCTGACCTCCTGCAATCATGGTCCCAGACCTGGCCCAGGCACCCCAGAGCCTCGGCCAGCTCCTGGGGCTGATTCTTGAGGTGTGGGGGTACAGCGGAGGCGGTGGGGGGATGGAGGCCATGGGGGTGCAGAGGGTGTGTGGGGGGGGTGGAGGCCCGCCTGTCCGCTGGCCCTGGTGCGGCCTGCACGGCTGGGGGGACAGGGCAGTGGGGGGGTCCCTCCCACTCCCTGGAGCTGACCGAGTCTGCGTGCCGTCCGTCCATCAGGTGTGCAGGCTCTGACGCGGGGTCTGTGGGGCTGATGGGCAGGCTGACTCCCGGGCATGAGGGGGGCTCGGGAGGAGCCTGTCTCCTCACGAGGAATTCAGGGCATCCCCTGCAGCAGAGCTCCCATCAGCCCCTTGTCAGTTGGAGCTCAGGCAGGGAAACTGAGGCCCAGACACACACTCCCAGGTGCTTTCTCAATGGGGAGAGGGCGCCCTCCGTTCCGGGACAGGCTGTCACAGCAGAACCCTGGGCTCCAGGTGGGTGCCCCCCTCCACCAGGGGCCACCTGCCCTTGGCCTCCCACATCCCGCCTGCACTCCCCTGGGTGCAGGTGAGGAGGAGGCCCCCGCCGCAGGCCTGCTCCTCGGGCAGAGGGGAGCCAGGTGCCAGTGGGAGTCCTGGCTCCCTGGAGGGGGAGGCTGGGAAGGTGGAGGCTGTAAGGCAGGGAGAGAGCGGGAACGGCTAGGGACAGTCTCAGGCGGGGCACGGCTGGCATCTGGTCCCCCACAGTCACTGGCGTGGGAGGCAGGCTTCGGGTCAGAGGCATGGAGCTGATGGCCCCTGGGCCTGGCCTGGAAGGGGCGCGCTCCTCCGGGGATGGGAGGGAGCGGCCTCAGGGGTCAAAGATCTTCCCCAACCGGTCGGAGCTCTGGGTGCGCCTTGGTCAGCGAGAACCCGGGCAAGTCCCTGTCCTCGCCACCCTCCCGGCTGGACTGGGAGCCAAGGTGCCCCGGCCCCAGGAGCCTCTCAGCGCCCCCCAAGCAGAGGTGCGGCCGGGGTCGGCCGGGGGTTACAGGAGCACGGATGGCACGGGCGGTTCTGCTGCGGCGGACACAGGGGGGCGGCGGTCCTCTGCTGTCCCCAGGGGACTGTGGCTTCCCAGGGCCCTGAGGTGTGTGTCAGGGTGGCGGCCCGGGGCTGTCGCCTCTTCCTGCACCAGGAGGCAGATGGCCACGCAGCCAGCAGCGGGCTGGGGGACACTGGGAGGCTCTGGGCGGCCCCCCACCTGCCTCCTCGGGCTGGGAACGGTGGCAGTCTCTGGCCCATGCACTCTGTGCCCTGGCAGGGCCGCCCTCACCCCGCGGGGACAGCAGCATTGAGCTGGCACCTCCCCGATGGGCCTCCGGACGTGTCCCTGTCCTTTACCCCCCAGCTGTGGCCACACAGACAGACGGACAGAGGCAAACTCTGATCCGCCCTGGGAGCCCCTGGACCACCTGGCCGTTCTGGCTGGGCCCTTGGGGCTCCCTCCACCCACACGGGCCACCCCCCTGCCCCTCAGGGTCTGGGGCCCGCTGAGCTCCATCCCTTGCTGGCGGGCTCCGCCTTCGGGCCCAGCCCAGCCCCTCCAGCACCCAGAGAGCCCCGCGATCACCGCTACCTCCACCCAGGCCCGGGCCGTCAGCACCCCCGCTCCGCTTCCTCGGACGGTCCCACTGGGTCCGTGAGCCCACAGGGAGTTTGGGGAAGTCCACTCAGCTGTGCGCCGGGCAAGCGCACAGACCCTTGGCCTTCGGCAAGCGAGGACCTGGCCGCGGGGCTGGGGTGGGGGCAGTGGGCCGGGCAGCCCTGCGGGCCTCACGCCCCCCGCACGGCCAGGGGGTTGGGGGACTGTTCTGAGGCCCTGATGTGGCTCCACATAGGCCACGAGTGACTGCACAGTCCTGGGCCGAGGCCTCCCCGGCCACCCAGCCCCGGCCCCTCTGTGCCTGCCTCAGTCTACCCCTGATCCCCTAAGAGGTGGGGTTGGCCCAGGAGCCTCCAGCTGGGCCCGAATGAAGGCCACCCCCTGCCTGAAGGAACCCCGATGTGCCGTGACCTGCTCCCTGCCCTCGCCCCACGGACACCAGCCCTGTGCTGAGGCCACAGGAAGCACTTTGGGGACGCAGGGTGGTGTGCAAGGCAGGGAGCTGCCCGCAGCCCCGCAGCCTCCTGGAGGCGCTCCGAGGCCGCGGGGGCGGGCGGTGGGAGGCCCGCGGCCATCTCACCGCTCGGTCACTCTAGCTGGACGCCCCCAGATGTGGGTGCTCAGGCCACGCAGCCCAGCGCGCCTCCAGATGCCGGGTGTGTGTGTCTGGGGCCGCCGGGGCTGAGCCCACCCCACCCCCCGTGGGTTGCAGCCTATCCCACAGGACACACTGAGGCCCAGACATGAGGACATGCGTGAGGCTTCTACCAAACGACCATAAACCGAGAGGCTTTAAACAACAGACCTGTCTGGGCCCCAGAAGTCCGAGGTCAGTGTCTGCAGGGCCACGCGGCCCTCGGGGGCTCCCTCCTGTCCCCTCCAGCTTCTGGTGGCCGCAGCCCTGCAGCCTCTACCCTCTTCTTCGCATGGCTCCCCTCTTCTGCCTCCTGAGGGACACCAGTATTCAGGACGATATCATCCGCCTGCACTTGCTCTCCCAGGCACAGGGTTGGCACTGCTGCGTCTCCTACTTACCACCTCCCACACACCTCACTCTGGGTCCCCTGGGGCCTGGGGACTACCCTGTGGTGCTGTGTGAGCTCAGGGCATTTCACCCCCCTGTGGACTCGTGGTGTGTTCCCGGAGTGCCACCTCCCATGGCCTCAGCCCCAGGGTCAGGGTCCAAGGGAGGAGGGGGTGAGGCCACCCTCTTATCGGGGTCCCTTCAGGCTGGGCAGTGGCATCGATCTAGGCCCAGCAAGGAGGCTCCTGGACCAACCCCGCCTCTTAGGTCTTAGGGCATCAGGGGTGGGCCGGGCTGCAGTGGAAGCACCCCAGCTGAGCCGGTGAGGGTGGGGGGACCCGGAGGAGAGTGAGTGCCGCCCCCCTCCCCCCCTCCTCTAGGGCCCTGCCCCCAGCCGTGTCCATTGGCCTCCCCTGCTGCCAGGGCTCCCTTCCACCAGCCTCTGCTCACATTAATCTCCGCGAGGCTCACTGCTGACCCAAGCGAAACTGAGTTTGCCTTTCCCCCTCTCGGCAGTTTTCTGTTGGCAAAGCAAAAAGGATCACGGCGCACACTCACCCCGACCTCCCTGCCCGGGGGGACCCGCTCTGGAAAATGAGATGTCCCTGCATGGAGCATGGTGGCACACGGACGTGTCCCTGCACATGGGCCCTGCGCGGTGCTGGGCGCCAGGGAGGCGGGGGCTGCTACTCCGGGAAGTGCCCCGAGTGCTGACCCACCCTCCTCAGGGGGCACACGCGGGACCCTCCCGGGCATTCAGCCACTGAGCCCCCCATGGCGTGTCTGTGACACACACATAGGTGGTACGCTTGACCTAGAACTGGGGGTCGGGTGGGGAGCCCAGAGCCCCGGCCATGAGGAAGGCTGGGGGGCTCCAGCAGGACCAGAAAGCTGGAGAGCACAGGCGCCCCACACACCTCACAGCAGGCAGACCGGCAGGTGCACCAGGCTCACACCTGGGCACACCTGTCGGGGCACGGGCACCACGAGCCAGCCCCACTCAGGACAGCCGCTCACTGGAGGAAGGCCTTGGTCCCGGTGGGCTCTCCCGCTCATGGCCACCCCTGCCAGCACACCCAGCAAAGCCCCAGGGCCTCCCGGGGCACCGAGCCACCACCCGCCCCTTGAGGCCAGTACCAAGGCCACTCGGGGTGGGGTGCGGCCACCACTGACCAGCGGGGCCAAGCTGCGGGCCCGTCGGGTCCCCGAGCGCATTCCCGAGGCTCCCGGAGCTGCTCTGGGACACCGCCTCCTAGGGTAGCCTCGGGAAATGCTGGGTGGCGGCCAGGGGCCCTGGCCCTGTGAGCTGGATGCAGGGGGGGGGGGCGGGGGGGGCATCCCCTCAGGGCCCAGGACACACCGGCAGGCCTCTCGCCCGGCTGGACTGGGCCCCTCGCTCCCCAGCCCGCCACCCACCTCCCTCCCTGGGAAAGGGGTCCTGGCTGCGAGAGGCAATCAGGGGCCCTCAGAACCCCCAACCCAGGGGCAGAGCCTGGCAGCAGGACCTCAGAGACCCCCTTGGGGAGCTCCCGACCACAAGGATCATTGACATGGACGGGGGTGGGGGGGAATGGAACGTGGCCCACCCGCCGCAGCCCCCCAGCCCCTGCACCCTCGTAGCTCCCCCCAGCCCCTCCAGCCCCCCCATCCCCGCCCCCCCAGCTGAGGAGCCCCAGGCACGAGGCCTGTGGTGCCCGCGTCCTCCTCTTGGGTCCAGACTCCTGTCAGAGGTAGGGGGTGGCAGCATCCTCCTGGATGAGACCTGCCACCCCGTCATCCCTGATTAGCAGGTAATGGCCTCCTTGACGCGCAGTTTTATTAATCGAATTAGTAAGCACAGAGGTGACCTTGGCTGGTGGCACTGAGGGGGGCGTCCTCCCAGGAGGGCAGGTGGGTCGGAAGGAACGCACCTGGCCGCCCTCGCCTGGTTCAGTCAGGGGAGCCCTGCCCCCCACTCAGAGCCCCCCCCTTACCACCAGAGGGGGCGGGGGGGGGGGTGGTGGTGGTGGTGGTGGCAGGGAGGAGGCTGCCCCAGCAGGTGGCGGCGCGCTGCCCGCCCCAGCCCGCCCCTCCCCAAACGCTGCCTCCAGCGGACAGCGGTCGCCCCCTGGTGGCCACGCGGACTCCGGGCCAGCCGGTCCTTCACCCTGACGCCCGAGGCCTGCTGGACTTGGGGCTCGCGGGGTGGGGGTCAGGCCCAGCGGGAGGCTTGGAGGAGGCCCAGACGGCAGTGGTGGGGCGGTTCAAGGTCCGTGCCTGGCGCTGAGGCATGACTGGGGTGCAGAGCAGAAGCAGAGGCCTGCGCCTGGTGGGGACGCTGCCCACAGGGCGGGTGGTGCAGCAGGCGCCCAGAGCCCTGGCTGGCCGCTGGGGTGCCGTGGGGCTGGGTCAGTGGCGGGGTCACTGGAGGGTCACAGCGCCGGCCCCAAGGTAGGATGTGGCCAGGGTACGGTCTGTCCAGGGGCGGGGGGACGGGGCACTGAGCATCTGGGCTTCAGGGACCCACCGCCGACACATTACCTGACCTGCCCCACCTCTCCAGGACAGCCCTCCTCCATCGGGGAGGCTGCTCTCCTCGGTGGGGGGGGGGGGGGCACTTGGGGGATGCGTGAGGACAGGGCAGCCCAGTGGCAGCGTTCTGGCATCTGGACTCCACGCCCAGAGGAATGGTGACACTCCCCGTGGCGGGTGCAGCGCCCGGCCACCACCACTGGGCTCACACACACTGTACCTGACATTGTCTTTAATGGGCAGCTCCAGCCACTGGGATGGAGGAGGGCATAGGGGCAGGGGAGCTGGCCCCTCACTGCCGCCCTGGGCACCCCCAGGGGGTGGGCGGCCCGCGGCTCAGGGCTGTGGGGACAGCCTCCCTCTGCTCTTGCCCCTCTTGGCCTTGCGGCTCCAGCCAAGGAAGGGCCTGGGGCTGGCTCGTGCAGGAGCTGGCGTCCCACCCCCACACTCCTTCTGGCTCCGCAGAAGCCCCCCCAGGGCTGGCCGGTGGTGTCCCTGCAGTCGAGATAGAAAGGATTAAGTGAGCACCCCTGCTTGCCTGCCTGTGGCCAGCCCGGGGAGTGTGACCGGGTAGACGGCTGGTGGCCGTCTGGACAAGCTGGGGTCATGAGGGCGACAGCGCAGCAGCGCCCCTGCTGTGGGCCACGCTGGGCTGGGCGAAGGCAGCTCCAGCAGTGAGAGCGTGGGCACACCAAGCCACAGAGGGCAGGAAACGGCACTGGGTGGAGGCCAGAGCACAGGTGGTGCTGCCCACAAAGCCACCCAGTGAGGGTGAGGGTCACCCGCACGCAGCCTCCTCTTCCCAGGGCCCTCCTGGCATCTGGGGATGTTGGGGCCCAGGGGAGTTCCCTCCCAGGCTCACCGTGCCGGGTGGCTCTGCCCGGGGCAGCAGCGTCACCACCTGCAGGCTCACACCCTCGTCGCCCACACCCTTCAGCTGTGCCACCACCTCGGCGTGCTTCCACCACTTGCACGGCTGCCCATTCAAGGACACGATGTAGTCGCCCTCCTGCAGGCCGGCTGCCTGCGGGGAGACGGGGGTCTGGGAGTGGGCACCCGCCACCTCCGGCCACAGTCCCATCTGCCCGCTCCAGGCCAGGGGCCTCAGCTCTGGGGGTGGGGCAGGGGCCTTACCGCGGCTGGGCCCCCCGGGATGACAGCGGCAATGAGGACGGGCGCGTCTCCTCGCAGCGTGAGGCCAAAGCCAGCCTCTCCCCGGGTCATGTGGACAGGCCCCACCAGCCGCCAGCAGTTCTTGGCTGAAAACACGGACAGGGGTCCCTGGGGGTGGGCGACGGGGCGTCAGCGGCCTGGCCGGGCCCCACAACACCTGCCACCCCATCTCTACGTCTTGGGTCAGAAACCAGGTGCAGCAAAGGGCGGGGGCAGGCTTGGCCACCACCAGGCCCAGGGTCCTCCCCCAGGGCAGGGCCACCTGCCTGAGCCCCTGCTGAAGGAGAGGGGTGGCCCGGGCAGGGGACGCTCACCAGCCGGTGGAAGATGTCGGTCACCTTCACGCTGGAGAAGCTGGGCGCCCTGATCTCTGGCTTCTGCTGTGTTTTGGCTGAAATGACAAAGGTAAGGCGATGTCAGGGCTAAGCCTGAACTCGCGGACCCTCAGGCTCCTGGGCCGCAGCCAGGACTCGGGTCAGCCGGAGCCGAGCAGGTGTCCTGAGGAGCCATGCCGCAGGCACAAGGGATTCCTGGGCCCGCGGCTCCCCCCAGCCCGGTGGTGGCGGGGTGTCGCCGCCCTCTGGCCATCCAGCCGGCTCCCGTGGAGCAGGTGCCGCCCCGTGCAGGTCTGCCTCCCAGGCCGCAGCTTGCAGCCTCCCGGGGGCAGGAACCAGCGGCGGCGGGGATGGCGAGGCCCCCCAAGAGCGAGGGAGTGTGCCCACATGGGCTCCCCGCCAGGGCTCAGCCCCCCGCCGTCATCCCAGACGGGCCGGGCTGCTCACGCTGGATGTCAGGAGCTTCGCTGGTCTCCAAGAAGTCGTCCTCGCGGTCGAGCTCCGAGTACTTGGCCAGTGAGCAGCGCAGCGCCCGGGCCAGCACGGCTTGCAGCAGGTCCACTCTGCGCAGGGCCCGGCACACGGCGTGTAGCCGCAGCGCCTCCTCCTGGCCCAGGATGGCCCGCTTCAGGTGCGCCTTGCCTGCGGGGACACAGCGGGCCCGTGCCCGTAGGTGCCGTGGCCAGAGGGCAGGTGAAGGGTCTGGGTCCATCCCGAAGGCCCGCCGGCCACTCCGGGACGGGCTGCCCCCCGCAAGCACCCGCACAAGCCTGGCCTTCCCGCCCCGCCTGGGCCACGCAGGGGACATCCCAAAGGTGAGCTGGTGACTGTTCCCACCGGTGCTGGGATACCAGGTGTGCCCGTGACAGGCGACTCGTGAAGGCTGGGTCACTCAGTCCCCTCCGCACCCCCCTCACCAAGCTTCCTGCGCTCCTCTGGCTCCTCAGGCCATGCGGAGCCCCAGGGCTGGGACGTGGCTGGGGGCCCGCGGAGGGGCTGCTGGAGCGCCGGGAACCCCGCCTGGGCCGCTGCAGGGGTCAGAGACGGAGAGGGCCGTGAGCCCGCGCACTGGGGCCTGTGCGGCACACAGATGCGGGGCCAGGGCACTCACGGGGGCTGTCGCAGAGGGCCACGGCCGCGTGGTAGTGGGCCAGGGCGCAGAAGTGCTCAGCCTTGACGTGCACCAGGGCAGTCCAGGGGAAGGGCACGTAGTCTCGGACAGGAGGCTGGGCCATGGTCTGGTGCACCAGCCTGTACTCAGCGGCCACCTGCCGGCACGTCATGTGACACTGGGGTTTCATCTCGGGCTCCGGGAGGAGCCCAGCAGCCTCAGCCCCTGCCCCTCACCACCCTGGGGCCTGGCCCCTACCTGCCCCACAGCCCGAGCTGAGCCAAGCTCAGGGGTCTGGCCCCAGTTTCCACTCTGCTCGGTGTTGCCCCAGGGGCAAGGACTCAGGGCACTGGGGTCCTGCCTAGCCCCAGAGACCAGGCCAACAGGAGACACAGCCATGGTACCTCGCACCCCTGCAGGGACCCTCGGTCCAGGCCCTCCTGCTCGTGCAGCCACCACACTTGTGGGATGAGGGCCCCCTGTCCTCACCTGGGCAGCCTCCTGGGCCAGGCAGAGCTGGGCCACACCATCCTGGGGGGTCGCAAGGGGCGGCAGCAACAGGCCCTCAAAGATGCACTCCTGGGCCTGGGCCGTCATGAGTTGCTCCAGCATGGAGAGCGAGGCGGGGCTCATGTCCGGGCTGGGCGCTTGGGAAAAGTTCTCCCGCAGGAGACTGAAGGCCCCTGTGGAGGGGCGCTCACAGCAGGCGGCCAGGGCTGCCGGTGCCCCCACTAGGCCTGCATCCCCCAGGAAGGGGCTGTGTGCGCACCTGACCCCCTGCACTCGGGGCCACCCCCGCCAGCTCTGGTCCCGGGGAAGGGGCTCTTCTACTTGCAGATGCACACCTCCCCCCAGCTGTGGCTATGGGGTCCGGGGTCTGGGCTGCCCTCACCAGCAGCCCTCTGAAAGGCCTTGATGGCGCGCCTGGTGCCCTCAGGGCAGGAGCGGTCCTGGCGAGCCCCAATCTGGGTGTGGAGAGCCCCAATGTTGAAAAGCACGCTGCCCTTCTCGAAGGCGAGGGCCCGCTGCTGGGCTGGGACCCCCGTGAGCGAGTCGTACCTGTGGGTGGGGCAGGCTGGCTGCGGTTCCCATGGCAGGCAGCCGCAGCCGAGAGTTTCAGAAGGGCCTCGGGGCAGTTGGTGGTGGTGGGGACCCCCAATGGGTCTCCCATCCTACCAATGGAAGAGCAGCCCGAGGCTCCCGGCAGGGGCAACGAAGCGTGTGTCCAGGAAGCAGAGCTGGTTGTAGTAGGCCATGAGCAGCTCCAGGCCCGCCTCGCTACGGCTGGGCGTCCGAATGGCCTGCGGGGTAGGCAGCAGCTGGCCCCAGCACCCGGGCCCAGCCCAGGGCACCCACACCACCCGGCAAAGTCCCTCAGATGTCACAGCCCCGTGGGAGCACTCCAGGGTCCGGGGGGGGGGGGTGGTGCACAAGGTCACACTGAGGCACACCTGTCTTCTCTGGGGCTGCTGGGGCCCCACCCTGGGGATGGAGAACACAAGGGAGAGGCCCGGGCAGGGTCCCCAGGAGGAGACAGCCACAGGGAAGCCGTTCCTAAAGGGCCAGCAGCGTGTGGTGAGGACAGGACCTCCCTGGTATGCAAGGAGCATACCGTCTGTGTGCCCCGGGTGTGCACCTGTCTCTGCGCTGTCCCCAGAGCTGCCCCAGCCAGGGACCCCTGCACTGTGTGTGAATGCCTATACCGAGCTCCTCTTCCTGAGCTTCAGTTTCCCTTGTGAGCTGGGAGTAACTGGTCTCCGGGGAGGGGAGAGGGGTAGAGTATGGGAGGGGAAGGGGGAGTATGGGGGGGAGGAGGGATGGAGAGAGGGGAGTGGAGGGAAGGAGAGGAAAGGGGAGGGAAGGGGGAGGAGGGAGGAGGGAAGGGGGAAGAGGAAGAATGGAGGGGAGGGGAGGGGAGGGGAGGAGAAGCGGGAGGGGAGGAGGGGAGAGCCCAGGCACCTGCCGCAGGTCTTCCAGCTCCCTGATCTCGGCCCCGTAGGAGGCACCGTCCTCTCCGAAGTGCCCAGAGATCAGCTCCTGGGAGGGGAGGGGCAGGTGCTGGCCTCTGGTCACCCAGCGCAAGGCGGGCAGTCAGCAGTGGAAGGAAGCCCTGGGCCCTGGGGCAGGGTGTGTAGGGCCGTGGGTCCCCTCCCTGGCCCTGGGGCTCCTGCCCCACAGACACAGGGTGCAGAGGCGCAGTCCCTTATGCCCCCGAGGCCGTGCGATCTGCCGAGGCTCCTGGTCTGAGGCTCCTGGTCCGGCTAGCGCCCACTCTGACTGCAGGCCCAGCCCCCAGGCACCGGGCTCTCGGCGACAGAGGGATGACCCGCGCTGCCCAGCCCACCGGGGTGCTCCTCTCCAAAGCCCAGCCAACTGGAATCCCCCCCAGCCTGGGCAGCTGGGTGGCCCCGGGCCACTCTTCCTCCCTCTGGCTGGACCGGGAAGCCTCCCGGACCCCTCGGACGCCAGGGCAGCCCGTGTGGCTCTAGGGTGCAGCCCCATCCGCCAGCCCCAGGGCCCCAGTCAGCACTTACCTTCAGGGCCGTGGACCAGTCCAGCTCCTTGGTCTCCTTCAGCCCCAGGGGGATCATCGGGACTGTGATACCTTGGCTGCAGCCAGAGGAGCAGAGCCGCGGGGCGCTCGCGAAGGCTAGACAACACCCCTCACCCCCGCCCTGACCGGGGCCACGTGGTCCCACGCGCACCTCCCGGGCCCGTCAGCCTCCACGCTGCCGTTGAGCTCCTCCAGCTCCTCCTTCAGCAGCTGCAGGCTGGAGTTGACGTAGCTCAGCTCCAGGACCACCGTCTCCCTGACCTGGGCGTTGCTGGTGGCCCTGCGGGAGGCACGGGGTAGGGCTCTGCAGGGGGACGCGTGCCCCGGGCCTCCCCACCCCCGTGCTCACAGCCCCAGCGCCCCCCCCCCACCTCCCTCTTCTCCTGAGTCCCCCTGCAGTTTGGGGGACTCCCGTGCACGCATACATATGGCGCCTCTGGCCCGGGCACATCAGCTCACACCCAGGCCGCCCAGGGCACAGGCTCTCACCTCCCACCACCTCTCCCCCGGAGGCGGGCCCCGGGGCACCCTCCACAGCGACACAAAACCAACCTCCCTGGAAGGCTGGGGTCAGACCCTCTCTGTGCCTACATCGGAGCACCTGACAGAAGGGGCGGGGAGTCCCCGGAAGGCCAGGCTGACAGCAGGGACGGGCTGCCAGGGTGGCAAAGGGTTGGAGGACCCCTTGCACCCAGCAGACCCTCACCCCGGAACCTGTCGGCTGGCCCTGCACACACCGGCTGTGGCTCTACAGGTTGGACCACGTCCCTGGGCCATCGCCCATAGAGTGGGCTCCTGGAGACACGGGTGAAGGTCTGAGCAGACGTGCAGCTCACTGTTCCAAGGGGGACGCACCTCTTTGGCCTAGAGGACACTTTCCCAGGGCCACAATGTTGGGGCATGTGTCACAGCTCAGCCTAAACACTGCCTCTGCCAAGAAACCCCTGCTGTCTCCACGCACAAATCAGGGGCTCCCACACCACACCCCAGCCACCTCCGGCCCCACGTGGAACTTGGCTGACCCTGAGCTGACCCTCGCCAGTGAGGCCCACCAAGGCAGGAGCCCAGGTGGTCTGTGAGGGTTTCAGTTGTGCAATATGGCTGCCCCAGACTCCAGGGGGAGGCCCAGCCTCTCCTCCTGAGCCTGCAGCGGCCACAGTCACCTGCTCACGTGTCCATCTCCCAAACCAGACCACAGGAGCGGGCACCCAGCTGGGCCACTGCCTTGTGTTCAGCACAGGCTGGTTTGCAGAGGGCCTCAGGGAGCAGCGCCGCCACCCTCCTGAGGGATGGGGATGGCCACCGGCACTCACCTGTAGAGGTTCTCGGCACCTGTTCGCATCCGTAGCTCCTTGGTGATCTGCTGGTGGACCCGAGCCCTGCGGCTCTGCAGGCGGCCGGGCGCTGTCTGGGCCAGGGGGTCACAGCCCTGTGGAGAGGCTGCAGGTCACAGGGGCCAGGCCAGGCCTCTGCCAGCAGCTCCCAAGGGCCAGAGGACTCTTGCAGGCAGGGAAGGGGGCGGTCACCACAGATGAGTGTGAGCCAGCTCCACGGACAGCAGCAGGCAGGCCTGGCAGAGGTGCATGAGCACAGAAGCTGGGCACAGCGTGTGATGCCAGAAAGGAGGGGCGTGGGGGCAGTCAGGCCAGAAAGGACAGAGTGGGGGGGACAGGGCTGGGACTGGGGCCCCAAGAAGCAGCTGGGCCTGTACTGTGGGGCCAGCACCAGTGCAACGGGGCTCTGGGAGCCCCTGGCAGGAAGTGGCCAATTGCTCACCATACAGCCTTCTGCACTTCTTTTTTTAAAGATTTATTTATTGGGGCACCTAGTGGCTCAGTCAGTCAAGCGTCTGCCTTCAGCTCAGGTCATGATCCCAGGGTCCTGGGATTGAGTCCCATGCCAGGCTCCCTACTCAGTGGGGAGTCTGCTTTTCCCTCTGCCCCTCCCCCTGCTTGTGTGCACACACATGTGTGCTCTCTCTCTCTCTCAGATAATTATTTTTTTTTAAAAATATTTTATTTATCTACTCATGAGAGACACAGGCAGAGGGAGATGCAGGCTGCATGCAGGGAGCCCGACATGGGACTTGATCCCAGGTCTCCAGGATCATGCCCTGGGCTGAAGGTGGTGCTAAACCTCAGAGTCACCCAGACTGCCCTCTCTCAGATAATTAAAATAAAAAAAAAGATTTATTAATTTTAGAGAGAGGTAGGTAGTGTGCTCGCACACACACGGTGGGGTAAGGGGCCAAGGGAGAGAATCTCAAGCTGACTCCTCTCTGACCATGGAACCCCATGTGGGGCTTGATCTCACAACTCTGTGACTGGAGAATGGGGGGGGGCAGGGAAGGTCAGGGGCTTCCATAAGACCCAGGATGGGGAGTTGGAGCAGCTCGCAGGGCCCAGGCCACCACGCCTCCTCCTGGCCAGTTAGGAACCTTCTGTTTGGGACAGTCACCAGCCCTGGAGCTCAGAACTTCTCAGGATGCACCTTCCCTGAGCTAAGTCCCCAAATATGGTCACATGGCCCCTGAACACAGTGGGGATGAAGACGGTGCCTCCCAGGACCCTGCCCTGATGCAGCGACAGCCTCCTTGGTGTCTATCATCTTCCACATGCTGCAGGAAATGGGGCCTATTTTCCTTGGTGTGCACCCCCCAGTCAGGCACAGGGCAGTTTCAGATGCTTTGGGGGCTATATCTTGTTCTACTCCCTCGAAGAGGGCATCCTAAAGAAAGCCTCCCACCCTCCCACGCTGAAGGCTCCTGGCACATGGCCACCTTGGATTATGCTCAACGCCTCGCCCCCACTCCAACATTCTCAAGAGAGATCACCAAGGAAGCCCTCCCGGGCTGTCTCCCCTCCAGGAGGCCTGAGACCCTGGAGGGGCGGGGGGGGGGGGGGGGTTGCAGGCCAGAGCCAAAGCTCCATCCTTCCCCTTCTGAAGGTGCGACCGCAAAGCTGCAGCAGGTTCTAGAGGTTTGGGGCCAGCAGCCATGTCCATCTGCCCAGGGAGGGGGTGGTCCATGTGCTGGGCAGAGGCCATCAGCTCAGGAGGGCTGTCTTCATCAACACTGTTCACCTGGTCTCAGATGTCGAGTGCTCCTGGAGATGTGCTGGAAGGTGGGGGGGGACCTGCAGCCTGGGAGCCAGAAGCTACTCTGAGCCCTGTAGTGCCCCGCATGGGCCTGGTAGGGACACTGGGACAGCCCCTCGTGGCCCCCAGGGAACGCCTAGGCTCCAGGCCCCAGACAGGCAGCCTCCTCCCTCTCAGCACTCCCATCCCCTTGCAGAGATTCCCCAGTACTCCCGGGAATGGCCCGCAGTCCTAGTCAGCGCCCCAGGATTAGGGACCTCAGACGGGGGGGGGGGGGGGGGGGGGGAGGGGGAGGTGCACGGTGAGCGAGGAAAGGACAAACTGCCCAGCTGTGAGGTCCTCCTGCCACTTCCTGTCCCCGGGAGGCTCCCGCTGCGGGCGCGGAAAGTTTCGGTCAAGACAGAGCCAGGCGCCAGGGGCAAGGCTGAGCAGCCCCGGCGAGAGGGAGGGAGAAGCTAGGGAAGGAGTGACGGGCACGGGGAGCTGGCACGGGGCCGCGGCCTCAGACCCGAGCCCAACACCTGCCGAGCGGGGCCGCGGCGTCCCCGAGCGGCGGAGAGGCGCTGAGCTCTGCTGAGCCGCACAGGCTGTGCCCCGGACGGGATGAGGGGCGCCCAGCGCAGGCAGGCGGGCGGGCCCGGCCTGTGCGCCGTGCCTCAGTTTCCCCGGAGGGCAGCCTCCGGAGGGAGGGCGGGGGGTGGGGGGAGGCTGCCACAAGTCTTGCAGCGCACAGACCTGAGAAGCCGCGCCGACCCCGCAGCCCCGCGCCCGCCGGCGGCAGGTGGCAGCCAAGGTGGGCTGGGGTCCCCGACCCCCACTCCGGCCCCCGGCCCCGCGGACGCGCCCACCTTTCGAACGCTGCCTGCTGCCTGCAGCCTCGTGCTGTCCTCGCCGGCGCCCGGGCCGCCCGGCCTCTCCTCGGGGATCATCGCCGCCCACCGCCCGGGCCGCGCCCGCCTGGAGGCCGAGGCTCGCGCAGGTCCCTCCCGGGGCCGCGCGGAGTCCCCAAGCGTCCTCCCCTCCCGGGTGGCTGGCGCGGGCCGGCGGGGGGGGGCGTGGCCCCGAGCCGAGCGTGCGAACTTGCCTTTGCCCAATCGGCGGCCGCGACGACGCCAACGAGCAGCGGCCTCAGCCAATCAGAGCGCGAGGGAGGCGGGCCCGCTCGGCCTGTCCCCGCCCGCGCGGGCGCGGAGTCCCGGGAGAATGCGGTCGCCCCTGACAACCGCCCTGCCCGTCGCCCCGCGGGGCGTGGACTGCGCATGCGCCGCAGCGTCCTCTCAGCGTGCGGAAAAGTTAGAGTAAGAGGAAAAAAGACAACTCCTAAACTCAGCCGGCCCGCCCTGCCCGGCGCCCCTGCCCGGCGCCTCTGCTCGGCCTCCGGAGCCGCTCCACCGGCTTGCACTGTGCTTTCTCGAGAATGCACGAGCTTGCACGCGCGGTTTGGACCCGCCCCAGGGAAATATAACGGCGGTGTTAGAGCTGGTGCGGATCCTTCCTCTCCGCTCGCTCGCAGACGCCGGCTCGGTCCGCTGTCACGGCGGCAGAACCCGCTTCCAGAACCTTCCTTCGAACCCCTCCCTGGAACCCGACCCGGCAACCTGCTTGTAGAATTGTCTTCCGCAAACACCTTCTAGAACCAACTTGGCCTCCAGGACCAGCCCGGCCTGCAGAACTGGCCTGCTTCCAGGATCAGACTATGTCCAGAGCCTGCGCTCCCTGCAGGGTTGTCCCAGCAATGTCACTCCATAACTTCCCTGAGGCCCTGGTGGCCCCGGAACACACGCAGATTGTCTGTGAGGCTCGCCCCACCTAACGGCACGCCTTTTGTAGGGCAGAAACACCAGGGCACAAGCAGTAAGCAGTGGTCATAAGGCCCTCTGACGGGGCAGGCTTTCCAACCTACCCATCGGCTGGGTCCTGCAGGGCTGCGCCCCCGGGCTCCTCTCCCGCCCCCGCACGCGGGCTCGCAGGCTAAGCCCTGCACACTAAGCTGCTTGGCCGGCCCTGGCCATCTGACACAACAATAGCAACAAAATAAGACAGTGACGACTAGGAGGAAAATAAAAAGTAATCACAAAATACTACCTGAGTCAGCTGTGCATTCCTTTCCATTGCCTTAATAATGTAATCAGACATCCTCCTGGCATCTTGACCCCAGGGCAATTAGAACTTGAGTCTATTAGGAGGAGGGGAGAGGTGAAGGGGGAGGAAGACAGGGCACGGTGGAGGGGAGAGATGCTGACACTTCATCCTCCTGAGCCTAAGTCAATGAGAAGCCACAATTAAGAAACAGCGCTGCAGAAGCATGTTGTTCAGAATTGTGGGACTCAGTCCCAACTCACCAACTCCAGGAGTCACAGGGGTTGTACCTGGGGAGGGGCAGCGGGGCGCAGGGGGATGCTGCTGTTTCGCTAAGCAGTTCTTGCAGAACTATGTGGTTGGTGAAACTGTGCTCCTCCAACAATAAAGCAACTCCAAAGCTTGTTTTTAGAAAGTAAATGTTTAGAAGATGGCAATAAAAAACATCCAATGGAAAACATAACCATTCTAAGTGAGGAGATCTTTTGTTTTTTTTAATAGTTTATCTACTTATTTATTCATGAGCAACATGGAGAGAGAGGCAGAGACACAGACAAAGGGAGAAGCAGCCTCCCCAGGGGGAACATGATGTGGGACTTGATCCCAGAACCCCGGGATCACGACCTGAGCAGAAGGCAGATGCTCAACCACTGAGCCACCCAGGTGCCCCAAGGAGATATTTCTAAAAAAGGTTTGAATTGAAAGAAAGTTACAACACAACTGCATGTTACCTAAAATGTGACTAGACGGTAAATGACATTATATAAAATGTATGGAATAGACCAAAGGAAATTCTGCAAACCTAGGTAACTTTACTGCCTATACACAGGTGTGTGTGTATATACATAAATGTGTATATGTGTGTATATATGACATCAATTCACCAAATCAAAAGAAAATACAAAGAGGAAATTACTAAAGATTAAAAGTTGACATCAGTCATATAGCAAAAAAGCTGAGCATTTGGGAAAAAACAAAGATGACAAATCCTTGGGGGCCCGTCAGTGAAAAAAGAGACGGACAGATCAAGGAGGATTGGCCTCTGACCACATGGGATTGGGACACAGTTGTGTCTACGGGGAGTGAGATGTTTATGATTTGTCCCCAGACCACCATTCAGAGTGTGTGGCAGAGGCACGGGGTGAGACCCAGGGTACTCACTCCCAGGCTCCTGTCCTGTGCTTTCCATCTCGTGAGAGAGATCAGATATTCCTCCTCAGGCCTCATTTCTGTGTTTTCAGGAAGGAAAAAGAGAAAAGAAGTGTCAAAAAGGAAAGCAAGGGGATCCCTGGGTGGCGCAGCGGTTTAGCGCCTGCCTTTGGCCCAGGGCACGATCCTGGAGACCCGGGATCGAATCCCACGTCAGGCTCCCGGTGCATGGAGCCTGCTTCTCCCTCTGCCTATGTCTCTGCCTCTCTCTCTCTCTCTCTCTGTGTGACTATCATAAATAAATGAAAAAAAAAAAAAAAAGGAAAGCAAAACATGTCCCAGCTCCCCATGACTTTGTCACTTTGTTAAACACGGCCACACACGGTGCAGGGGAGGCCAGGAGTTCCAGCTGGCGCCTTGCTGTTTCAAACAGAGTCAGGTCTTGTGGATCAGGAAGACAAGAATGGCTCTGGGGTGACTGTGAGTCGTGCCTTGGAGGGAAAACACAAATACACCCCGCATGAAGAGAGGGAAAAGAGCACCATCCAAGCCACAGGGGGGATTTTACAAACTAAGAAAACATCATAAATGTGAACTGGAAGATCTAGAGAAAATGTAAGAGTCTGTATCAAGACTTCAATGGTCAAAGTTGACCCAAGAAAGCAGAGAGAAGAGGAGTAGACCAGTAGCCATGGACTAAACTGCTAAGACGGGATCTGGACTCTGACAGGCATGCGGCGGGTCTACCCACCCAGGCAGCCCAGAACATGGGCTTTCTCCACTCCTCGAACTGAGCCCCATTACCCAAGGGATGCTGCCCACCTCCCCCCAACAGCTTGCCAGCCTAAAACCCCAGGTCTGATGAAGAGAGGGCACAAGGCACTGTGGATCGCTCTCATCAACAAACATAAGCTGCCGGCTTTGTCGGTGGTCTGGCCCACTTGCCTCGCCCCTGTCATTAGAGTTTTGTTTGGCTTGTGTGACCACTTCCTTAGTGAAGCCACATGCTCTAGGGAAGGATGGCCAGTCTCAGTCCCCGGAGGGGGACCACAGCCGTATAACCAGAGGGTGTTGGAACCATGGGGTGGGGGCACTGTCAGAAGCTGGGGCTGTGAAGTGGCCTGTGATGCCTGGGCACACAGGTATAGGCTCACTGTCCCAGATGCCAGCAGGACATAGTGACCCAAAGAAGTCACCTTGGGCCTTGTACCACTGATGGATCTGCATCCAGAGGCTCAGGATGCAGTTGGTCAAGAGGGGAGTCTTCAGAGTACCCCTGGAAGGGTCCCACAGGAGGAGGCCGTGTCTCCCTGCCTCTGGACACTGTCATTACATTAGGTGTAATGCCAAGCACCGTGTGGTCACCTTGCACCTTGGGTGGGAGCCACAGATATACTGAGGGTGGCAGAGAACCCAGGCCCTGCTCCTCTTCTCCTGAGATAACCAATCTCCTTCCCATCCCAGTCCCTTCAAGTAGGGCTTTCTGATACTTGAAGCCAAATGTGTCCCAACACAATGTATATATACACCTTGAATATAAATAACAGCAAATGAGATCCAGCAGTGAGCTCATGCACGACCTGCCCTGACCAAGTAGATCCCACGTCAGGAACCCACCAGCCAAAGCGATCTCACCAACAGGTTCACAGAGGAATCTGCCATGCGGTAACCGGCATAGGGCCCCCGAAACATCTGAACAATTCAGCCGCTCTTCTATACAAAAGTCCAAGTACAACAGAAATGGAAGGGACTCCTTAAATTTGATAAAGACAATGTATCAAGTGCTGACAATGAGTATATTACATATTGAAATCTTAAATCCATCCATGTTTATTTATTTTATTTTTTTAAAGATTTTATTTATTTAATCATGAGAGACACAGGCAGAGGGAGAACCAGGCTCCATGCAGGGAGCCCGACGTGGGACTCGATCCCTGGACTCCAGGACCATGCCCTGGGCCAAAGGCAGATGCTTAACCACTGAGCCATCCAGGGATCCCCTGCCTCGTCAGAAGAGACTCAGAGCTGGCTGGCTCTCTCCAGCAGGCCGGCCCAGGCGAGAAGGCGGCCATCCGCAAACTAGGGAGACGGCCCTCGCCCAGAGCTGAAGCAGCGGGCTCCTTGATCTTGGCCTCAGCCTCAAGAACGGTGAGAAAATTAATTTCTGCTGTTGTAAGCCGTGCTGCCTGTGGGATCCTGTTGCAGCAGCCTGAGCTGATTAAGACACTATATAGAGACCAACTGTTTAACACACACACACACACACACACACACACACGACTACAAATAGAAAAACAGAAATCAGGAATACCTTGTCACACATGTGACAAGTCTATAGGATGTCTAGAAGAAACTTAGTAAGAAATATACCATCTATGAGATGTGTACCCTTTTACTCAGCACCTTAAAGCCAGACTTGAATTGTGGTTGCACGTACCGTGCACCTTGGTGAAAACATGGACCTGCTGTAAAAATGTCAACTCTCCCAAGAGGTGGCTTAAAGATTCCCGTGTAAGCAAGCAGACTGCCAACGATGTGACAAGAAAAAGGAGATCATTTGAATGAACCCAGGGTTGGAGGAACACTTTATATCGAAACAGAAAATCTGGATGCTGTTGAAAAAGTTGTATGATATAAAGATTTAATATTTCTATACACCAAAAGACATCAGGAAAAAGTCAAAAGACAAAGAAGACAGAGGAGAAAATTGCAACACATGCAATAAAGGAGTGAGCGCCCCTAATAACAGCCTCTAAAACTGATTCCAGAATAGTCCAAGGTGAGCACAGACAAGGTGAGGAAGGTGGTGTCAGTCTGCGTGGAGCCGGGAGAGCACACACCACCCCAGCTGTTTCAAAAAGAGGAGACCGAGCCCAGCACGGGTGCGGGGTTATGGGACAGCGCCCAAGGGTGGTGGTGGCCGGCGGGACGCCCCAGGGCCCCGGGGGGCGGGAGCCAGCGCTGCTGCAGCTGCAGGCGGCCGTGACCTCCCTCCCTCCGTCCCGAGGTCGCCGGGCAAGGCGGACTCCAGCTGTGGCCTCCGTGCGGTACAGGTAGGTGGAGGGGGGCCGGCGTGGGGCCGGGACCAACGGGTGACATCCCACCCAGGATACAAACACAAAATACACACGAAAACATGCTCTCCTGCGCCAGGGGTCAAGGCAGGGCGAGCCGGAGCAGCGGGACGCGGGGCTTTTCCATGGGCTCGCCAGACACGGGGAGGGCGGTCAGGGGCTGCTGGCATCGGGAAGGCAGGCCCAGCCGTGAAGAGGTAACGCCTTCCAGGTAAGTCGTCTGGAAGGAGCTACTGACGTCTAGAATATGCACACTCTGCTTCCACGAACCTGCTTTTAGAAATCACACTTTTTGTTTTTTGGTTTAAGATTTTATTTGAGAGAGCCAGCACGAGCAGTGGGGAGGGTCAGAGGCAGAAGCAGGCTCCCCTCTGAGTGTGGACCCCGACGTCATCACCTGAGCTGAAGGCAGATGCTTCATCCACTGAGCCCCCCAGGTGCCCCCAGGAATCACATCTTCTGAAGTAAAAATGTCAGAATACAAAAGTAAAACAAACTGCAGAATACCATCTGTATGGGAAAAAAAATCCCACTTATTTTAAAAAGAAAGACCTGAGTGGTCGAGTGGGTGAGCACCCACCTTTGGCCCAGGTCATGACCCTGGGGTCCTGGGATTGAGCCCCGCATCACACTCCCTGCTCAGTGGGGCACCTGCTTCTCCCTCTCCCCCGGTACCCCCCTCGTGCTAATAAATAATAAAATCTTTAGAAGACAGACAAGGACGATGACTCCCAATACGCCTCTGTTTGTGTAACTGGCAGCACCGCCCGCCCAGTTTGGCTACACACCCTTCTGTGTTATGGGGCTTGTTACAGCAACAATGCACTACTGTACCTCTGAAGTTAAAAAAAAAAATAAGAGGAGAAAACGAGAGAATGGGAAATGAGGACGTGGAGAATTTGGTTAGAAAAGGCAGAGGGGATGGCGGGCCGGCAGCTGGAGGGGAGGAGGCCACCACGGGGGGTTTCCGCAGGTGGAGGCCGTGCTGGGGAGTCCGCCTCATGCCTGCACACAGATCAGTACTTCACAAACCCGCACCCAAGAGGCTCTTGACGGGAACGTGAACACTCAGCCCGCCAAGCCAGGAGGAAACTCCGGCTCCTTTCTGAGCCTCTGCAATTCCCATGAGAGGACCTGGTGGCGGCAATTCAGAGACTTGCCCGAAGCAGCCCGGCAGCCACGTGGCAGGAAACTGAAACCTGGATCCCTGCCGGGTCCAGCACCTGCTACCCGCACCAGCCCCCCTCCTGGTAGGGACCGGCTGTGGGAAAGGCCGCTGGAGAACCGTGGTCGGGGGCCACTGGTGTAGATAGAGAAATTCAGGTGAAAGCAGCCGATTCCGGGCAGCCCCGGTGGCTCCGCGGTTTAGCGCCGCCTTCAGCCCAGGGCATGATCCTGGCGGCCCGGGATCGAGTCCACGTCGGGCTCCCTGTATGGAGCCTGCTTCTGCCTCTCTCTCTCTCTCTAATAAATAAAAATCTTAAAAAAAAAGAAAAGAAAGAAAGCAGCCGATTCCAGAAAAATCCTCCCAGTGCCTGGGTTGGGCCACTTCCAGGACTATCCCCAGAGGTGCTAAGAGATTCGGGTTTGGGTGTTTCGGCTCAATCTTGAATGTCAAGGAAGTGGTGGCCCTTCAGTGACCTTCTCTCCTCCCGAGTCTCCATCAGGCGATGGTGCCGACCCTGTTCATTTACACTAGCATTTCTTCTGAGTGGGAGGCAGGGGAGGCAGGCTTGGGAGACACAGGATCGGGGGAAAGCCAGATAATTTAATTACACATGTGTTTGTTTACAGTGTGGCGCGCTCAGACTCTGGAGTTTCGCTGTGCACCTGTACTTAGAGGGTACACGACACAAATTGAAAAACAAATAATGGTGAAGCACGAAGAGGACATGATGTACTGCAGCGTGCGAGCCACTTGTCTGTGACAAATGGAGTAGCGGGCTCCGCAGGACCACAGGAAGCCTTAATCAATGGCAGTAATCGCCCCCGATGCATCAGCACTGGGGGTGTCATGGAGGGACGCTGGAAGAGAATCAACAGAACGTGAAAAATGAATTGTTTGTAAATACTATCAACAATTTTGTGTTTGTGAGCGAGCCATTCATCATTCGGAGACCGCCTTCAGTAAAAGATGCACCTGGCTTCCTGGTGAGACGGCGCAATCAATCCCACCCAAGTCAGGGGGCCAGCTCGGGGCTGTCAAAGGCCCCAGAGGACAGACACACATATTTATTCTTATTTGAAGACGAGCTGAGAGTCATTTGGAGGGGAGCAGGAAGAGCCACTGGGAAGAATGGCTTGCTGTGGGCAAGACGTAAACAGCCGTTTGGGGGTGCCTGGAGGGCTGTCGGTTGTGTGTCTTTGTCTCGGGTCATGATCTTGGGGTCCTGGGATCCAGCCCCACGTCGGGCTCCCTGGTTGTCCCTCTGCCTCCCCTCACTCATACTGTCTCTCAAATAAATAAATAAAATCTTAATTTTATTTATTTATTTATGAAAGTCACAGAGAGAGAGAGAGGCAGAGACACAGGCAGAGGGAGAAGCAGGCTCCATGCACCAGGAGCCCAATGTGGGACTCGATCCTGGGTCTCCGGGATCGCTCCCTGGGCCAAAGGCAGGTGCCAAACCGCTGCGCCACCCAGGGATCCCTAAATAAAATCTTAAAAAAAAAAAAAGTCATTTGGGAACACAGAGAAGTCCTTAAAGCCCCCTTCCCAGGGTGTGTACCCAGGGCCCTGGTGGGAGTGGGGTCTGTGGGCGCTGAAAGCCCACCACACTCTAGAATCTTCTCTCCTGGATATAAAGGTGCAGGGTGTTGCATGGGAAGGAGGGAGGAGTCCTGCTCCGGGCGAGGAAGTTGGCTTGCCTGCTGACTTCTGGGGAAATGGCACTTTTTGGGATTGAGGTCTGAGGACATAGGGAGTGGGGAAGAATGATTGTCCAAGTGGCTGGGCCCCATGGGCACTTTTCTGGCCACTGTGGGGAACTGGCTCCATCCTTAGTACAGCACAAGGCTGAGCACTGGTGTCAGTGGTTGGCATTTACTGGTCTGACCACAAGCCAACAGCTGGTCGGCTTCCACCACTGAGCCCTGCAGCAGATCCTACTGCTGAGGAACCACCTTGGGCTGGAGGAGGCAGGGAGCTCTGGAGGGGCAGCGGATGGGTGCGGAACAGGGTGCTGAGCTGGAGCCTGGGTGAGGGTGCGGGCAGAGCCACATGTGGCTATCTGTGCTGTGTAGCCATCAGAGAACACTCAGGTACAGGTGGCGGGTGAGCTCACCACAGTGGTCAGGAGGAGGAAGGGCAGCCTGGAGCAGCAGGGACCAAGGCAGATGGTACCCAGAAACCTGTGGAGGGACGAAGTCCGAGGAGAGCCAGTGACTGCTGCCTCGTGTCATGCTGCTGGCCGGTACGGGAATGAGACCAGGAATGTGCGGGAATGAGACCAGGAATGTGCTGGAGACTTCTCAGGGGAGTGTGCACAAAAGGCTGCTCTGATCACGATCAAAAGCGAGCTGGAGAGGAAGTGGACACAGGCAGTGAAGACGTGTCTGGGGAGTTCTGCTCTTGCGGGAGCACAGAACTAGTGACCCCAGGCCATGGGGTCAGGGAGGGCCACATGGCCGGCTGGCCTTTAACTGAAGTCCTAGCAGTCCACCCACAGAACAGAAGGCAGTGGAAAGGGGGATGCGGGCACAGCGCACGTGGGTTGGGAGGGTGCAGGGGCCCTGTGGACTGTTTCTATGTGCTGGTGGCACAGGAAGCAAGGTCCCCACTGACAGAGGGCTTCGGAGGGACAGGGGAGGTGGTAGGAGGGTGGTGCTCTGTGGGGGGCGAAAGGGCACGGGCCAGCCAGATGATGCCTTGGACAGTGACTGCACCCTACTGATAGCTCGTGACACGGAGGAAAGAAACCCCTCAATTTCAAAAAACCATGATTCATTTGCAACCTAAGCCAGAAAGACTCAGATTCCACAGGGAGGGAACTCTGACGTCACCACCGCATACCTTGTTGTCAGATAGTTTGGGACACGATTTATAACATGTCTTTGACGTCTGCCCAGCCAGTCACCTGAGAACAAGGCTTTTACCTTACCATGTCCCAAATCTGGGACCACCTAGACATAGCCACCCGCAAAAACATATATCATCAGAAAATATGCATCATTCATCTACCGAGCAAAAAAGGGGGCATTATTCAGTGGAACCAAAGCTTCCTTCTCTCTGAAAACCTGTTTCTATTTTCCACGTATGACTAATTTTTAATCTTAGTGACTGAGCGGTAATGCCATTGTCACTGATGCTGACAAGGGGGTTTTTTAAGAAGCATATGATAGATGTTGCCTTCACGGTACCCTTTTTTGGTTATTGCTCTCGTGGCGTCCTGAATACAATGAGTTCAGGCTCCGCGGGGCTCTAGCAAATGCAGGCACAATTGCAGATTAGATGCCATCTTCATGCAAAGCGCTGGCGGCACCGCTGGCAGGCGGTGTGAAGCCCCGGCCCGGCCGGACAGAAGGCCTCCGTTCGGCCACTGCTCACCAAGGCAGGAAAACAGCTACGTACTGAACGTCCATTTGTTCGGAAGGCAGGAAAACGGGGTCTTTAATAACCTCACAAAAGGCACTAGAACGTATGAAACACTCCAGCTGCAATGCGGGGAACGAGTGCGGGCCTCCTCCGTCGTGTCAGGAGGCTCTCCTGGGGGGGGCAGGGGGCAGCCGCCGGCCACCCTCGCGGACTGGCACCTGCTGCGCTCCTGGCCCCGGCGCCTCCGCCCTCACTTCTGCGTCCCGTTGACCGGGCTTCCAGCTTCCCGCGGGCCTCCCGGCCCCAGGAGCGCCGCCCAGGAGGGCCCAGGAAGGGAGGGGGACGGGCTTCTGTTCCCTGGGTGCTGCCCGGGGCACCGAGCCCCCAGCACACGCGCACGCGCACTCACACGCAGCTCGGCCGACGCTCCCAGCACCCTGGCCACGGTCCCCACGCGCTCCCCCTCCCTGTGCAGGCACCTGTGACCTTCACGGGGACCTCAGCCCGAGTCGGGGCCCCAGCCCAGGGCACCCAGCGGCCCTGGGCCTCGCCGGCCCTCTGTCTGGGGCCCTGCTCCCTTACCCGCGCTTCCCGGGCCCACCTCCCCAGGAAAGTACTTGCACAGACAGCGTGCGGCCGAGGGACCGCAGCGTCACCTGCGCCCGCCATGCCCGCGGCTCGGCCCGCACCCGCACGC
Organism: Canis lupus baileyi; assembly: GCF_048164855.1. Taxonomy (NCBI): domain Eukaryota; kingdom Metazoa; phylum Chordata; class Mammalia; order Carnivora; family Canidae; genus Canis; species Canis lupus. The sequence continues at coordinate 39,048,464 of NC_132851.1, read as the reverse complement.
CGCCTGCCAGGAGCCCACTCCGCCCCCCAGACTCAGTAGGCGTCGCCTCTCCCGACTGTCCCAGGGCTCGGGCCTCGGGGACCCTGAGGAGCAGCGGTTGGCCTCACCCCTGCATCCCCCACCCCCTGCTCCGCGCCCCTGGGGAGCACCCTGCACGCCCGGCCAGGGGGGCTCGGCCTCCGACCCCTCCGTGTGGCCCCGCCTCGCCTGCGCATGCGCCAGCCCGCCACTTTCCCAGAGGCCTCCGCGGCAGCCGGAGGCGCAGCACGTGGCGGGGGAGGCTGCGCAAGCGCAGAACTGGCGGCAAGGCCGGGCCCGGCTGCGGGAGGTGGGCTCACGTGGCGGGTGGGCGGTGCCCCGAGCGGGTGGGGCCGGGCCGAGGGGGCGGGGGCGGCGAGGGGCACCGGGGAGTCTAGGCCTGTGCCCGGCGCTGACCTCATCCCTCTCGGTGGCCCCGCCGTGCCCGCCGCCCCCCGGGGTGCCTCCTGCTCCGAGCCCTCCCCTCCTCTGCACCCTGTCGCGGCCTTGTGCTCTGCCCTGGCAACAGCCCCTCCCCCCAGCCCTGCCCCCCAGCTCCAGGTGGGGGTCCCCTCCCAGGGACGCTGACTCCCCCGCCCAGCCGCGCCGCCCCCCGACTGCTAGGGAGCTGGTGTTCCCCGTGGGCCCCTCCCTGACGCCCACCGGCCTCCCTCCTCTTCCGGGCCTTGCTGGTCACGCCCTGTAACCCTGCAGCACCCTGACTTTACAGGCGTTTTCCCCTTTTCTCCTGATCTGACGCTTCTAAAGCCGCAAGTACTCAGCTCGGGTTGGCAGATGGGCTTTCAGGGCCGCCTGCCTGCATTCCCATACTTGCTTGTAGGGATTAAAGACACAGGTGTGCTAACCTAGAAAACCCGGGAAGATGCTCAGGACGCATCCACGGAACCGTCCTTAGGTAAGGAGATCGCGGGGGTCAGGGGTAAAGGCCCCCTGTGGACACCGTCGGGGCCTGCGGGCCTCCCGGCCCCTGCGCCTTGGCTGTCCTCGGGCTGCGGCCGAGAGCTGTGGCCGTGTTGGGGCGGGACCCAGCTGGCTGCGCCCTCAGCTCCCGCGGGACAGGCCGTGGCGGGTGGGCCACGTGGGGCCCGGCTCCCCTGGGAGCTGGCCGGCGCTTGCCCTGGCGTCTTCCAGGCTGCGCAGCTCGTGTGTCGTCTTACAGTCGGGGATACGCAGTGACAGGCCAGGAGGGGCCGTGGGACAGGCTCAGGTGTCGGATTTGAAGCCGCTCTTGGCGGATAATAAAGTTGCTCTCCTGAGGTAACAGGACACGTGGGGAAGCAGAGTGGCCTTTGCCGGGTGGTTGGTGGATTTTGCTCGCCAGCTGTCGGGCTCTCGCAGGGCCCTAGGCTAAGGAGCCCTGCCTGCAGCGGGGGGCGGGGGACGGGGGGCCTCAGGTGCGCCACGAAGTGACCTTATCACTTCTCCTTGTAGTTTGTGTTTCTTCCCCCCAAAGACACTGTTCCAGCCTTGGCTTTGCGTTTCTCCCCTTGGGAGTCACGTTGAAACGTTTCTTTGATTAGAGGAAGAAGAGAATACTGAGGGGATGAAGCTAGAAACTCAAAGAAATAGAAAGGGAAGCAGCCAAACAGGAAACCCGGGAAGATGTGGGAAACACCAGGTCTGGGTCTGTTACCCGCGCTCAGTGTTTCATCCCGAAAGCCACAGTCTTCGTGCGTTGCATTCTTCTTTCTTTTTTTTTTTTAAGCTCTGAGCCTTTCTTAGTTTACAGGTCATCTTGTTAATTTAAAAATAAGTACTTTGTGTTCGTGTAAGGTACATTTATTTCAAATTTCAGAAGGTGTGCTGCCTCTGTGCTGTATGCGGGGCGGGATCAGGCCTCGGAGGGGTGGGTGTGGTTGCCCGCTGGCCGGATGCTGGGGGGGGTGGGCAGCCACGGGCAGGGGGTCAGGGTGACCTGGAGCGTGTCTCACATCTCAGGGGCCACATCAGTGGTGGCCTTTTTGGTGTTTTCACAGAAGTTCTAACCACTGATGGTGACGGGAACATGCTCATGGGGAATGGATGCCCGGTCATCTTGGGGCTTGCAGCGGTGCTTGAAAGTACATCCTCCATCTCAAAAGAGAATCCGGGCCAGGATAATCTTGTTATCAGGTAGGGTTTGTTCACAGCCCTCTTTCTCTGGAGGAGCGGGGGTAAGGCCGGAGAGGACGAGGTGAGTGCTGGGAGGGTCCTCCGCCGTGGGGCTGGGACCTGCACCCCTGTGTTTAGACTTTGCTTTGACTCTAGCAGAAGCAAGAATCCAGGGCAGCCCGGGTGGCTCAGCAGTTTAGCGACGCCTTTGGCCCAGGGCGTGACCCTGGAGACCCGGGATCCCTGCATGGAGCCTGCTTCTCCCTCTGCCCCTCTCTTTACCTGTGTCTTTTGTGAAAAAATAAAATAAAATCTTTAAAAAAAAAAAAAGAAGAAGAAGGAAGACTCCAGTCCAACTAGAATGTAGACAGAAGCCTAAAGGCCTGCCCTCTCTCAGCTGCCATTGGTCCCTTTTTGGCTTTGTTTTTGTTTGAAATAAATGATTTTGCGAGAAACAATTGTAAAGTTGGTAACAGTAGGTGTAAGCACGTGTTTTCCAAAGAATAAAACCAAACGTGGTTAACACAGCAGGAGGTACCGTGTTGTCCCTGACCCTTCTCTCCCTCTCCTGTTTGTTCTCTGCCTCCTTCTTGTATCAGGTGATAGCCTGAAAAGCTCCTTTTGTCCAGGGAGACAAAGAGGAAGCCTGATGGCGAGCCTGAGGTGGAGTCTCCTTTGAACCGTCTGGTGCTGTGAGCTGTGAGCGAGGCCGGCGCAGGGCTCGCCTCGCGCTGACCGGGATGTGCGCTTTAGAATCCGGTAGCTTGACTTACGTCGCTCTGAGTGTATTTCATGTGTTTCATATTCATTTTGAATGAGGCGCCTGGCCTTGAACTAGGAGACTTGTTTAATTTGATGTGTTCTCAGAGCTACGTCAAGTTGAGTTTACTAGTTTTCTATAGTCTCCGAGGAGAGGCCGGGAGGTGGGCTGAGGCCTCCCGCAGGCACCCTGCGTGTCCCCGCTGGGAGGTGTGTGCTCACCTCCGCGTGGGCATGTGTGCATCAAGGCTCACACCCTCCAGGTTGCTGATTTGTGCAGGTGGCAGAAATGCGGTTGTAAGGAGGACATGATCCAAACGGTGAACACTGCTGACATTTTACGGAGCTGCTTGGTCCGCCGGATGGAAACACGTGTGCCGTGGATTCGGCTCCTGGGCCAACTGTGTTCAGCCTCATGCTGGGGCGGAGGCTCGGTTTCCCTCTGTGCCTGATGTTCCGTTCCAGCTCTCTTTTTCTCTCATGGAAAATGTCAGAAAGTTCCAGAAGCCTTTATTTTGTGTTTCTTTTAATTGTGATAAAACGGGATCCCTGGGTGGCTCAGTGGTTGAGCGTCTGCCTTCATTCAGCTCAGGGCATGACCCCAGGTTCCTGGGATCGAGTCCCGCATCAGGCTCCCTGCGTGGAGCCTGCTTCTCCCTCTGCCTGTGTCTCTGCCTCTCTCTGTGTCTCTCATGAATAAATAAATAAAATCTTAAAAAAAATAAAAATAGAAGTTCCTTTTGAAGGACCATGTTTCTAAATTGACGTTATCTGGTTCTCCTGAAGCCCCAGGAGGTCGGCTGTGGGCCGGCCAGAGATGCTCCTGCAGCTTCCTGCTCCTTTCTGCTTTGACTAGAGTTGTGCTCTTCACAGATTTGCTGTCTCTTTACCAAACCTATTTATAAAAACAGAAAAAAGCCTGTTGAAAAGACTGCAGACTTCTAGAAGATTTTGAATCTTTCCCTGTTCCTAAAATGACAGCCTTTCACGTGAGCAGCAGGTTTATGTATTTATGTACAAATTTGTGTTTTAGATCTGCATAGGTCACTGAGCTAATGTAGATGAATAACCATGAAAAGCCATCCAAGAAAAAAAAAACGCCATGAAAGCATCTTAAAGTGTGGTTCTCATGACCAACTTTATAAACACTCACAGGGGCATGAGGTTTATTTTTCCAAATACGGGAAGGGAGTGCGTGAACCTAGTGCCTAACTTTCTAGCGGGGATTTTCTGTGAAGTACGTGGGTGGAGGCTGGGTGGCAAATGGGGGTTTGGGCCTGCGGGGGAGCCTGGGGTGGGGGGTCCAGGCCCCGGGTGTGTCCCAAGTCTGCCGCGCCGCCCGGACCCAGGGGTTCCCCGCCCTGAGAACCACGCTGCACCTGCTGGTTCGTGCGCCCCTCTGACAGGGGCGCTGTGGGGGGGCGGCAGGTACCATGGGGCCCAGCGCTCCTGGGAGCTCCCACTGGAGGCTCTGCCGCTGCATCGTCCCCCTCGCAGAGTGTTCTCCTGCTCTGGGGACCCACGAGGTGAGGATGGCCCTTGGTGGACCTGAGGGGTGCCTGATGACGGGGCCTGCAGACAGGCCGGGAGGGACCGGCCCCGGGAGACAGAAGCTCGGGTGGGAAGCTCCTGAAGACAGAGGACCACGTTAAGTTGTTCTTTCTTTTCTCATTAAAAAAATTGAGTTCTGGGGGATCCCTGGGTGGCTCAGCGGTTTAGCGTCTGCCTTTGGTCGAGGGCGCTGTCCTGGAGTCCCGGGATCGAGTCCCACGTCGGGCTCCCGGCATGGGCCTGTTTCTCCCTCCTCCTGTGTCTCTGCCTCTCTCTCTCTCTCTCTATGTCTATCATAAATAAATCAATCTTTTTGAAAAAAATGGAGTTCCACGTGCACCCGCGGGACCTCCCTGGAGCAGGGCGCCCGGCCCGCTGCTGCCCTGTGCGCTGCGAACCCGCTTCCATCTGTCTGTCCGGTGATGGTGCTTGGGGAGGGCGGCTGCGGGCGCTGAGCCCTGCGTGTGCACCGCGCGGGAAGGAGCAGACGTCTCCGCGGGGAGGCCTGTGGGACCCCAGGCTTGCAGGGGGGGCTGCTCCTGGCGGGGGGGGGCACCGGGCGCCTCTGCTCAGCCCCACCTGCCCCTGGGGCACGTCTCCACCAGCACCCCCTGCACCCGCTGTGTTCAGCCGGAGGTGGGGAGAACGGCTGCTGGCCTCGTGGCCAGGTATTTCTCATGGGCTTGATTTGCATTTCCCCGATGGGCATCTTTTCTGAGCTGATTGGCCGTTTGTCGGTCTTCTTTGCAGAAATATCTGTTCTGAATCTTTTAACATTTTTTTAATTCATGAGAGACACAGAGAGAGACAGACACAGGCAAAGGGAGAAGCAGGCTCCCTGCGGGACTCGATCCCAGGACCCCGGGGTCACGTCCCCGGCCAGAGGCAGATGCTCCACTGCTGAGCCACCCGGGCGCCCCTCTTTAAAGATTCTTTCAGCCGTTCAGGGTCGCTTGAAATTCCACTGAATCTGAGGGTTCCGCGAGCTGGGTTCTGTTAGGGAACCCCTGGGGTATCTTTCAAGATATTTATTTCTTTTTTTTTTTTTTTTTTTTTTTTTTTTATTTATGATAGTTACAGAGAGAGAGAGAGGCAGAGACACAGGCAGAGGGAGAAGCAGGCTCCATGCACCGGGAGCCCGATGTGGGATTCGATCCCGGGTCTCCAGGATCGCGCCCTGGGCCAAAGGCAGGCGCCAAACCGCTGCGCCACCCAGGGATCCCAAGATATTTATTTCTTTTAAAATTTCTTTCAACAAATTTTTGGAGTATAAGTTCTGTACCTTTTTTGGGTTAGATTTGTTTGTTAAGTATTCTGTCTTTGGTGCTTTTTTTTATTTTTATTTTTTTATTTATGATAGTCACACACACAGAGAGAGAGAGAGGCAGAGACTCAGAGGGAGAAGCAGGCTCCATGCAGGGAGCCCGACGTGGGACTCGATCCCAGGTCTCCAGGATCGCGCCCTGGGCTAAAGGCAGGTGCCAAACCGCTGCGTCACCCAGGGATCCCGGTGCTTTTTTTTTTTAAAGTTTTATTTTATTTATTCATTCATTCATTCATGAGAGACACAGGGAGAGAGAGGCAGAGACACAGGCAGAGGGAGAAGTAGGCTCCATGCAGGGAGCCCGATGTGGGACTCGATCCCGGGACCCCAGGATCACACCCTGGGCTGGGGGCATGTGCCAAACCTCTGAGCCACCAGGGCTGCCCTTTGCTGCTGTTTTAAGTGGAATTTCCTTGACTTCATTTTTTGGGTGTTTGGCTGTGAGCTCTGCGGCGTCCCCAAGACCACCCCAGTTCTCCCAGGACCTGGCACCACTAAGGTTGCTTCCGGGGAAAGGGCAAAGGCACGAAGCTCGAGAAGCCAGGTGTGAACTTCCAGGGTCGACCTTTTGTCTGGATTCTGTGCACCGGGGATGAAAGCCTCTCCACGAGTATTCCCAGGGATGGGCAGGACAGACGCTGAGTCCCCACGGTTCACAATGGCATTCTGTCAAATGTGTGTGCGTCTCTCTTCTGATGACCCAGGAGCTGTGGAGATAAGCTCAGCTGCATGTGACAGTCACCGCCCCCTGGGTGTGCGCGGCACCAGCGCTGCCTCCACCCCTGCGGATGGTACTTACCTGGAAAGTGTTAGGTGGAGGGGGAGACGCGGGGCGGGGGGGGTGCCCACCTGCAGGACTCATGCAGGGACATGCTCAGTGTCCATGTCTGTCCACATGGCTCATCGCACACACCTGATTTCTGTTGCCCCGGCCCCCCCATGGGCATCTGCAGGTGCTCCTGCCCGTCCAGCTGTGTGGGGTTTAGCTCCCCTGGAGGGTTGTCCCCAGTCTGCACAGTCCCCTGGGCCTGAGGCCTGCCCTGCGGCGCCGACATCCCACAGCTGACAGTGCTGGCTCTGTGCCCGGGAGCTGGTCCAGACCAGGTCTGTGCGTTGGGGATTCCAGGGAGACCCGGGGCTCCCCTTGCGCAGCGCACAGCAGACACCTCGCAGCCTTCCCCTCCCTGGTGGGCGCGTCTGCCCGGAGGCCAGAGCCTGACCTGCTCCATCTGCCCCGAGAGCCCAGCTCCAGCAGCTCGGGACTCCAGGGGCTCTCTAGCTGGGCACAGGGCCTGTTTCCCCAGAGACTCCGGTCGGCGACAGCCTGCTAAAAAGCCATCATTTGGGGACTGAGAGTTTCAGTTCTGACCCTCCACTGGCTGCGCCAAGCAAGGCTGTGGCGTTCCACTAGGTGTTCTCTTGGTGCTTTTTCTGGTTGGGATGATCCCTCTAGCGTTGATGAAATTATAAGCATTTAACATTTTATATCCATTTTATGCTATATTCGGGGGTGCAGCACCCACAAAATAAAATGTCATCACAAACACCCCATGTTCTCTTGCTGCAGGTGTACTCACACCCCGACAGTTACGGTCTCCCGGGGATTTTGGCAGTTGCTTTTTCTGCATCTCTTGGGATGATCCTGTGTTTGTCTCTCCTATCGACAGGGGGTCTCACGTTGGGAGCCCTGCCTGCGCCCCTGCACCACTTGGTCGCGGTGTAGGATCTTTGCTGTGTATTGTGGGATTTGGTTTACTAGGGTGGGGTGGGGGACTTCGGCTTCTGTACTTAAGTGGAGACCAGTCTGTGGCTTTCTTGTGATGTCTTTGGTTTTAGTATCAGGGTAATGGTGGTCTCAGACTTGGGAAGAGCTGCCTGCTTTTGTTTCCTTTTTATTTATTTAATTTTTTTTTTAAGATTTATTCATGAGAGACGCAGAGAGAGAGGCGGAGACACAGGCAGAGGGAGAAGCAGGCTCCCTGCATGGAGCCTGATGAGGGACTCTATCCTGGGACCCCCAGGGTCACGCCCTGAGCTGGAGGCAGGCACTCAACCGCTGAGCCCCCCAGGTGCCCTGAGAGTTTTCATTTAAAAATTTTTTTCGGGATCCCTGGGTGGTGCAGCGGTTTAGCGCCTGCCTTTGGCTCAAGGCGTAATCCTAGAGACCCGGGATCGAATCCCACATCGGGCTCCCGGTGCATGGAGCCTGCTTCTCCCTCTGCCTGTGTCTCTGCCTCTCTGTGTGTGTGTGTGTGTGTGTGACTATCATAAATAAATAAAAATTAGAAAATAAAAGGAATCAGCTTTATAAAAAATTTTTTTTAAATAAATAAAATTTTTTTCAAGGTTTATTTATTTATTTCAGGGGAGGGGGAGGAGCAGAGGGAGAGAATCTCAGCAGACTGTCCGCTGAGCACGGAGCCAACGCGGGGCGCGATCCCACGACCCTGAGACCATGACCTGAGCCGACAACAAGAGGCTGACGCTCAAGCGCCAGGTCACCCAAGCGCCCCGGAGGGGAGCTCTTAGTCTGGGGCGTGTGTAAGGAAGGTCAGAATCAGAGCAAAGACTGTTCGTATTCAGTGGTGAACAGGCTGCAGCCACCCCGCCCTCCGGTCCCCCACCTGCTCCCTCCGCCCTCATCCTCTCCTCCCTGTGAATAGCAGCCCTGGGTCCCTCGCTGTTTTGTGCCCAGAGCTCTCGTGGCCTGACCGTGGCCTGACCATGGCCTGACCGGTTGGGACAGACGACCAGTCCACTGCGGTGGCTCCTGGGGCTGCGCTGGCCTCAGCAGCAGCGCGTCACATCCACTGTGCAGTCAGGCGGAGCTCCTGGGGGAGGATGGGCCGCAGCCCATGCACGGCCTGCCCTGTCTCTGCCCCTGCCCTGGCCTCTGCCTCTGCCCCTGCCCCCACCCTGGCCCCTGCCCCTGGCCCCGCACTGGCCCCTGACCTAGCCCTTGTCCTCTGTCCCTGCCCCTGTTCCTGCCCCCTGCACCCTGTCCCTGTTCCTGCCCTGGCCCCTGCCCCTGGCCCTACTCCCTGTCCCTATCCCCTGCCCCCTGGCCCTGTCCCCTGGCCTTGTCCCCTGCCCCCTGGCCCTGTCCCCTGGCCTTGTCCCCTGCCCCCTGGCCCTGTCCCCTGGCCTTGTCCCCTGCCCCCTGGCCCTGTTCCCTGCCCCCTGGCCCTGTCCCCTGCCCCCTGGCCCTGCCCCTGCCCTCACCCTGGCCCCTGCCCCTGTCCCTCCCCCTGCCTCGGCCTCTGCCTCACCAGTCACCACCAGGAAAGCAGCCTTGGTTTTGAGACATTTGGTTTTCTTTTAAAAGGTGGAACCAAAAAATAAATAAATAAGTAAATACATAAAAAGGTGGAACAGAGGGACGCCTGGGTGGCTCAGCGGTTGAGCATGTGCCTTCCGCCCAGGGCTTGACTCCGGGGTCCTGGGATCGAGTCCCACATCAGGCTCCCTGTGTGGAACCTGCTTCTCCCTCTGCCTGGGTCTCTGCCTCTGTCTCTCTGTTTCTCTCATGAATAAATGAATAAAATCTTTTAAAAATGAAATAAAAAAGGTGGAACAGAGGGCAGCCCTCTCAGGTCCCCTCCCCGCGGGGCTTTGTCCACCACTCACTATGGCTCAGCGAACCTCCCCCTGCTGCCCACCACATGCGAGACAAAACAAAAGGGGAACGTTGCTGAGCACCTGGGCTCGGGAGGGCTCTTCTGTTTGCTCCTTTTCTCTCTGGATGTGGCCTTCACCTGTCGTGTGGCCAATGGCCACACTCTCCCACCTGTGATGTCTGGTGCAGGATGAGGCCTCCACCCCGCTGAGGGGCCCTGTCCCCCTCCTAGTTCGGGAAGCGTGGCCTCCCTGCGTTTGCCAGGTTCCTGGAGACGCGGCAGGGGCCGCTGCTGACATGGAGCACGCGGGCTGCAGGCAGAGGACAGCGAGTGCGCGGCCCCGGCCACATCCATGCTCAGCTGCCTGGAGCCCCGCTCAGCGTCCCCTGCTTCGTGGGCCGCACAGGTGCCCCCAACTGGCATGCCTCCAACGCCATGCCTGTCATCGGACCTCCCTCCCGCAAAGCCTTGGGAACCTGCGCATCGGGGGTGGCACCCCCGCCAGGAGGTGGCCGCGGGCCTGGCCGACCCGGGGAGGCTGGTCCCCAGGCCCCTGTGCAGCCCTGGTGTGTGGCTGTGCCCCGGGGCCGGAGGAGTGGGTCCTGCCGCCCTGGGGTCCTGCCCTGTGTCCTGGGCTCTCCCCGAGAACCTGGGTCTTCTCGGCAGGTTTTGGGGGCTTGGGTGTCCATGGAGAAGACGGACGGGATTGGAGGGGACGTTGGTGTGGCCCCCTGACGGACGCCGCAAGCAAACACCTTGCATTCTAAGTGCCCGGCTCTGCTCAGTAGGACGTCCTTTGTGTTTTCCTCACTGTGGAAGCAGCACTGGGGACCGTGTACAACGAACTGCTTGTTGCCATCACGCGGGGGGTCGCCGACCCCGTGCTGTGTCCTTTGCGGCGTGTCCCCTCCACTGAGCTGCCTCTCGGGCTCTCTTCACAGAGGGACCGGGGGAGGCTGTGCCCGATGGGCTGCCTGGCCAGGAGCCGGGCCGTGCTCCCATCGGTTCCCACACAGGGAACCTGCCCGGGACCAACAGAGGGCGTCCCCAGTGAGGGTGGACCCCAAGCCCTTGACTCGGGGGACAGTGTGACGGTCCGTGCGAGGCCTGTGTGCCACCCCTCCCCCCATCCCACTGTGGGCAGGGCCCCCCAGACAGGCGGGCAGGAGGGCCCCGGGGCAGGGCTGCCACGCACCCACCGCCAGGCTCTCCCTCCAGGTTCTGTAGCTCCAGGGGGGCAAGGGATGGGAGGTTTTTAAAATCCAGTTGCAGGGGGATCCCCGGGTGGCTCAGCGGTTTGGCATCTGCCTTCAGCCCAGGGCGTGATCCCAGGGTCCTGGGATCGAGTCCCACGTCGGGCTCCTTGCGTGGAGCCTGCTTCTCCCTCTGCCTGTGTCTCTACTTCTTTCTCTCTCTGTGTCTCTCACGAATAAATAAATAAAATCTTTAAAAAAAAAAATCCAATTGCTGAAGGTCAGATACTTTTTCTTTGTAGTTTATAGGTCTCTGTCTTAAGAGGCATCTCCTCTACCTCCAGACCTGATGGAAATCATGAGACTCGATTAGCCTTGGTGCCTGATATGGCAGCTGGGTGGGACTTTTGGTGCCATAAAAGGGGTAGGTGTCGGGGCGCCTGGGGGCTCCATCCGTGAAGCATCAGCCTTTGGCTCCGGTCATGATCTCAGGGTCCTGGGATCGAGCCCCGTGTCAGGCTCCCTGCTCAGCGGGAAACCCACTTCTGCTTCTGCTTCCATCCCCCACTGGCTTGTGCTCTTTCTCTCTGATAAATAAGTAAAAATCTTAAAGAAAGGGGGGAATCCCTGGGTCGCTCAACGGTTTGGCGCCTGCCTTGGGCCAAGGCGCGATCCTGGAGTCCCAGAATCGAGTCCCACATCAGGCTCCTGGCATGGGGCCTGCTTCTTCCTCCTCCTGTGTCTCTGCCTCTCTCTCTCTATCATAAGTAAATAAAAAAATATTTAGAAAAAAAAATCTTAAAGAAAGGGGGGTAAGTGTGTTCTGCATGTGGAAGGACAGTAAATAACAGTGCCTGCAAGTGAGCTTGGCAACCAGACCTGGCCCCCGACCTCTGCTTTTGCTCCCGCCACCCCGGGGCCATCCTCCACCACCTGTGGAGCCCTGCTCCCTGGAGCCCCCTCGCTCCTCTCGCACAGGTCCTCCGTGTTCTGGAGATCTTCTCGCGGCGCCTCCTGGAAAGATGTTTCACAAGAAGTCATGACACATTTTTTGGTCAATTTGCGGACTGGAAAATAACGTTTAACCACCAGCATCACGAGTACGCGGCAGCTTTTAGGCTACAGGTTATTTTCACGTGTAATGTGTTTTTTTTTTTTAATTTTTATTTATTTATGATAGTCACACACGGAGAGAAAGAGGGAGGCAGAGACATAGGCAGAGGGAGAAGCAGGCTCCATGCACCGGGAGCCCGACGTGGGATTCGATCCTGGAGACCCGGGTCTCCAGGATCGCGCCCTGGGCTGAAGGCAGATGCCAAACCACTGCGCCACCCAGGGATCCCCATTCACGTGTAATGTTTAAAGCCTCCGTCCACTGCCTTCTATCTGCACAGTGTGAGGTCCCCCAGGGGTTGCCCCGAGTGTGCTTCTAGGCCTCTGCACATAGCCGCCGGCCCTGCAGTGCCGTGCTGCTTACTCACAGGGGTGCCGGCAGGTGCTCCCACCGCAGCGACACGGGTCGTCCGTCCTGGGGAGGATCGCAGGAGGTCCCTGGACATCCCACTCCCACCACCTTCTGTTTTTTCCTGGAATTCTCGCTGGTCATAATCTGTCTGCCTCCTCACTGGCCTCTTTGCCTTTTCCCTTTTGTAATATTTTTTAAAGATCTTAGTTTATTTGCGAGAAGAGAGAGCAAGCAAGCATGAGCAAAGGGAGAAGCATATGCCCCCCTGAGCAGCGAGCCTGATGTGGGCTCGACCCCCGGACCCCAGAATCATGACCTGAGCCAAAGCAGGCGCTCCAGCAATGGAGCTGCCCGGGCACGCCCTCCCTCTGGATTAATTTCTCACTTGCACGTCAGAACGTTGCTTGGATGCCTGGGACGCTGGCTCCCCACCACGCAGGAGCGAAGGTGGTCAGCAGTCCGCGGGCACAGGCGACGCTCACTGGCCACGAGCCCCCGGTACAGGCACAGCAGCTCCCGGCCCGTCTCTGGGCGGCTCGCGGTCTCCCGTGAAGGACCCGGACTCCAGGTGTCGTCAGGCACCGCCCGCTTCCCGCTGCAGCCTAGCTCGTCATCCGTACGGCCGCCTGCGTGCGACATCGCTCCCTTGGTGGCCTCACGCCTCCGTCTGCTCCTGCCTTCACTTACACTGTGGTCCTGTATCTCAGCCGACATTGCTCTTATATACGGAGTGTTTGGATGGAGTCCACTTGGTCATTTTGTTTGCTCCCCGTTCTGTCTCCTATCAAGGACCATCACCTGCGATCATTTTCCCTCTTTGCTGTATAAACTTCAGAGGTTGTTTCAGTGAAAGTTCCTTACTGATAAACGATCTTGTATTTCATGTATCTATGAATGTCTGTTTCCATCTTCTTTACGAAAAATAATGTTGCAGGGCGTGCAGTTCTAGGTTGGCAAGTGTTTCCTCCCAACACATCGAAGAGGCCGAGCCAAATGCCACTTCTGTGTTGCTCACAGAAGTCTGCTGATGGTGTGACTGTGGCTCCTTTGTGGGTGATCAAAGCCTTTCTCTCGGACGTGAACATCTCTTCTAGTCTGTGCTCTCACCATGCTGTGTCTGGGTGTGGATTTCTCGTTTTCTTGCTTCATATACATTATGCTTCCCAGATCTGTGAATTTATGTTTTTCATTAAATAAGGAAAAGCCTGTAGGAACACTATAAACAGGGGCCCAGAATAATTCTGTCCTGTAAAATGCAGAATCTTGTCCTTGTGAGGAATGAAATGAGCCTGTACAGATGCCAGGCCCCTCCAGGCACTCTGAGCTGAAGACTGGCACTATTTGTTTGCAGTTGTCCTCTGTGACTCACATGTTGAAGGTGGTGGTTCCGGGTCTGGAGGAGGGCTGGAACTTCCAGTGTACTGGTAACGAGTTCAGTGTCCTCTCCTTTCATGATTTGGTTTCCGGATTATGGGGAGACTGGGCCAGTTAACACTGTGATGCAAACACTCATCTTCCCCAGGTGGAGCTCGCTGCTGTCTCGCTGCCTGACCTCACCTTCAGCTCCATTCTCAACCCTGCACAGTATGAGAACTTGAGCCTGGATGGAGAATGGGACGGGGTGGGCTGTGGTAGCCAGGAGCTAATAAAGTTGGGATTTGCATCATCATGGGGTGCATCATCGCAGGGCCTCACCTGTGTCCTCTCCTTCACTCTCTCCTCCTGGGGCTCCTATCAGCTCCACGTTGAGCCTTATTCTGTTTTACAAATCCTGTCACATTCTCTCTGGATTTTTCCTCTCCTTGTCTGTGTGGTATTCGATTTCCTTGGATAGATCTTCCCCCACACTAATGCCCTCTTCAGCAGCATCTAATCCATTATTTAACCCACCCCACTGAGTTCTAGTCCAGCAATTGTATTTTTCATCTTTAAAAAGTTCTTTAAAAACTGCCTGTTTGGGATCCCTGGGTGGCGCAGCAGTTTAGCGCCTGCCTTTGGCCCAGGGCGCAATCCTGGAGACCCGGGATCGAATCCCACATCGGGCTCCCAGTGCATGGAGCCTGCTTCTCCCTCTGCCTATGTCTCTGCCTCTCTCTCTCTCTCTCTATCATAAATAAATAAAAATTAAAAAAAAAAAACTGCCTGTTCATGCCTGATAGTCCCTCATTGTTTTCTCACTGCTGTGACTGTCTTATTCCTGTACACACGTCATACATAACTATTCTCTTGCCTACGTTACTGGCAATGTCATTATCTGCAGTTCTTTGAGGTTTATGTCTGTTTGCTATTTTGTTGACCCTCATTCAGTGAGACCTTCCTGGGTGCTGGGTGCTCTCTGAGGTCATTGCTTGACCTTCTCAACAGGAATACAGCAGGTCTAAGTAGCACAAGCTCTCCTCCAGAGTGACTGCTTTGATTTCTACTGGTATCTGAGAGGAACCATGAACCTGGGACCCTTCAGCCTATCTGAATATTTTGGCTCAGTGTGGGAGTCCTGGGCTGTTTCTACCTCACCCTTGGCCCAAGAGTCAGCAGCCCAATGTCTGTGGTGTCACTGAATCCAATCTGAGGGCAACTCTGCATAACCCTGGGCCTAAGCCCACATCTGAAAAAGAAATCGATGCCCACAAGAGCCCTAGACTTGTACTGCTATTTTGGAGGTCCCAGCCAGTTACAGGACCCACAGTAACTCACAATCAGTGGTTAAGTTAGAGCAGATAATAACCATGAAGTAGCATCAAACCATAGCCTGACCACGGCAGACTGGGATCATGAAGCTGGACCCTAGGACGCATGGCCAGGTGACTGCTCAGATTGACCTTAGTGGTTACAGTAAACTTTCAACAAAATGACCTCATCCAATTCATTACGGCAGAGTTCTAGAATGTTCAACGAAGACACTTTGCCCCTCCTGACAAATAACAAATATCCGTATCCACGACCCTGTCATGATGTGATGTAAAATGTTAAGTTATGAATAATGAATTCACTTAAATTTTACTTTCTGGTTTCTCCGCAGATTCCAAGGTTCCCTGAGTGAGCACATTTCTCATACCCTTTCACACCCCCAGCACACCCTGACCTCTGCTTCATACAAAACATTTAGTCCATCTGTTGATTAAATATTCTGAAGAACCGGCTCAGGAATCACCACTCCTGGGAGCTCATCCCAATTTCTTTCCCCGGCCCTGATCATCTGTGTGCATATCCTATGTTTACTTCCCTGGAGGTACTCCTGTTACTGGGCATTTTATTGGGCATGACACGCATGGCTTTCCTCATCTCTTTCACTCTCTAACCTGTAGAGTCCCTGAATGCACGTGTCATGGTGGTTTTGTCTCAGAACAGTGGCAG
This sequence comes from Canis lupus baileyi, assembly GCF_048164855.1. Taxonomy (NCBI): domain Eukaryota; kingdom Metazoa; phylum Chordata; class Mammalia; order Carnivora; family Canidae; genus Canis; species Canis lupus. The sequence goes on along the minus strand of NC_132851.1, from coordinate 39,033,071 downwards.
AGAGCCTGGGCAATTAAGTGCTTAGGAAACATTTATTGAAAGTACAAATATCTTTTCCTTTCTTTTTTCTTTTTTATCTCTTTCTAGAGCATACTAGCAGGGTGGGGCAGAGCGACAGAGAGAGGGAAAGAATCCCAAGCAGACTCTCTGCTGAGCATGGAGCCAACACGGGCCTTGATCTCATGATCCTGAGATCACACCTCATGATCCTGAGATCAGACCTGAGCCCAAAACAAGGTTCAGACATTCAACCATCTGAGACACCCAGGCAGCCAGAAGTTACAAATATTGAATTACTGAATTCTACTTCAGAAACCAGTGCTATACTGTATGTTAAGTAAAATATAAAAAAAAGGACAAATTTTAAATCTTAAACTTCCTTTTCTTGTACTGCCTTTATGAGGCTGAGCAGAGTTCTTCAAGCTACATACTTGGTGTGAAAACACAGCAGATCTGTGTTCTTGCCTCCTCTGCTCAAGCTCGCTGTCTCCTCTGTAAGCATCTTTCACATACTCCCCTACATATTTCACCAACACCCTTTGGTGGAAGGTATTCTGCTTTGGCATACTCTGTATGGAGGGCTGTGTTAAAAATCATTCTGGTTGGGGGATCCTTGGGTGGCTCAGCAGTTTGGTGCCTGCCTTTGGCCTGGGGCATGATCCTGGAGTCCCGGGATGGAGTCCTGCATCGGGCTCCCTGCATGGAGCCTGCTTCTCCCTCTGCCTGTGTCTCTGCCTCTCTCTCTCTCTGTGTCTCTCATGAATGAATAAATAAAATATTAAAAAAAAAATAGGGCAGCCTGGGTGGCTCAGTGGTTTAGCACCACCTTCAGCCCAGGGCCTGATCCTGGAGACCTGGGATGGAGTCCCAACGTCAGGCTCCCTGCATGGGGCCTGCTTTTCCCTCTGCCTGTGTCTCTGCCTCTCTCTCTGTCTCTCATAAATAAATAATAAATAAAATCTTTAAAAAAATAAAATAAAATAAAAATCATTCTGGCTACAGGAGCTCCTACCTTGACAAGACACACAGATACAAACACAGAGCTTTGATACAAAGTAGAAAGTGACTCTTGCCTTTTAAAAAGTGCTATGGAACTAAGAAAAACAAAAAAACAAAAACCAAAAACCCCAGCAACCAGCAACAAAACCCAAAGCAAACAACTCCTGATAGATAAGTCTCAAAAACGTTAAACAGCGGGAAAGAAGTCAGTCGGAAAAGTAGATGTTGAATCATTCTATTTAAGTTCTAGAATGAGCAGAAAGAGTGACAGAAAGATCACTGGTTGCCTTGGAGGCTAAGGGGGTTTGGTTTGAAGGTGGGATGGAGACCTCACGGCAGTTCTCAAGGTCAAAACAGGCTATAGTTGTCAAATCTCATAAAACCCGGCCTTCAGCTCTATGCACTTCACCCTATGTGAATTGCACGTCAGCAAGAAGTGTTAAAGAGGTGAAATTCGTTTTGGTGGACACCTCTTCCTCCTGCGGGGAACTCCGCATTCCCCGCCCAGGAAAGCAGCCTTCCCTGGGCCTCCTCCTGGCCCCGACCGCTGGGCCGGGGCAGCAGATGCCCCGGGGGGCTCCCCATGGGCCAGACCTCGGGGCACTGGCTCCCTCCCCCTCCACCCGCGGGTAGGACGAGGGCCACTGCCCCCCCCCCCCGGGCATGCAGGGTCCAGGGCCTGCTCCCCGTCCCCCCGGGGGAGGGGGGGGTGCTCACTCCGCACCGTGGATGTGCTGGTGCTGGATCAGGTGCGAGCTCAGGCGGAAGGCGCGGCCGCACTGGGCGCACTGGAAGGGTTTCTCGCCCGTGTGGACGCGCCGGTGCCGGAAGAAGCCGGACAGGGCCCGGAACGCGCGTCCGCACTCGCCGCACGCGTAGGGCTTCTCACCCGTGTGGATGCGCCGGTGCTCGCTGAGGAAGGAGCTGCGGCTGAAGGCGCGGCCGCACTCGGGGCAGGCGTACGGCTTCTCGCCCGTGTGCACTCGCCGGTGCTGTAGGAGGTTGGAGCTCTGGCTGAAGGCCTGGCCACACTCCTGACATTCATAGGGGCTGTCGCCGCGGTGTGTGCGCTGGTGACGCACCACGTTGGAGCTGTGCAGGAAGGCCTTGCCGCACTCGCTGCAGGCGTACGGCCGCTCGCCCGTGTGCGTCCTCTGGTGCTTGGCGGCGTCGGAGCGCTGCCCGAAGGCCTTGCCGCACTCGGCACAGCCATACGGCTTCTCGCCTGTGTGAGTCCGCTGGTGCCGCACCAGGTTGAAGCTCTGGCTGAAGGCCCGCCCGCACTCCTTGCACACATAGGGCTTCTCCCCGTGGTGCGTGCGCTGGTGGCGGACCACGTGTGAGCTGTGGATGAAGGCCTTCCCGCAGTCGCTGCAGGAGTATGGCTTCTCCCCGGAGTGAATGCTCTGATGCTTCGCCGCATCCGAATAGCATTTGAAGCTACGGTCGCAGGTGCTGCACTGGTAAGGCCGCCCCCTCCCAGGGCCTCTTCCGCCCGTGTCCGGTAGAGCTCTCAGGGCGGCCTCTGACCCCGGCGGCGCACTGCTCTCATGGCCAGTATCCCCTCCGGGTGTCTTAGAAACCTCTGGAACCCTAGGGGAACCTCTGGGGCTGTCTCTGGCCCCCTCGTTCCCACAGCGGTCCGGGGGCTCATGTGTCCAGGGAGGCCCCTGTGTGCTCTCTCCATGCCATGTCCCTTCTTCCTCCAAAGCCTCCTGCCTTACCGTCAGCTCTGCGCTCTGCGCCTGCGCCCCACGCTCGGCCACTGAAGCGGCACAGCCAGAAGCCTGGCTGTCACCTGATGCCGGTGCCAGGGAAGCTGGAAGAGAGGGTCAGACAGGTATGACTGGGGGCCTAAAGAAGCTCTGATGGTACGCAGCCACGTGGACTGGTGGTGGCCATCTGGGTAAGACGCCGCTGACAGTAAGGGTGGGCGGGCGGGCGGCAGACACCTGTAGTGCCAGCCCATCCCTGCCCAGTTCTCCCCAGCACCGGATGCCCATGGTCCCAGGAGTGGGCAAGGGCAGGAAGCTAATCAATCAGGACCCTCCGCTGGGACTCTACGGTAGCCTGAGCCTCTACCCTCAGGCTCAGGAGAGCAGGAGACAGAAACCCAGAAGGCTCTGGGTGCCCCTGCTTCTGCTGTACGGCCTGGAAGGCAAAGACAACTGGCAGCAAAGCAGGGGTCCTGGGTGGCACACATTCCGGCCCCAGAAGCTCACTTCTGCAACCCTGGACTTCCCAAGACAACTCTGTCCCTGACAGCTCCCCACAGCCCAGCACAAAGGGCCTCTGGTCCACACAAGAGAATCCTTACTCAGAGGTCAGTGCCGAGAGTAAGCGACAGCCAGCGACAGGAGACAGAGCCGGCTGGGCTGAGGGGCACCCGTCCTGGCTGAGCACAGCCTGGCCCCACTGGCTCCTGGGCACAGACCGCGCACCCATTTAAATAAATGACTTTAGGGGTGTGGTCGCCAAACACTGGGCAGTTCTTGCCACCTTTGCTGCACCTACAGGGGCACCTGGGAGGTGAGACAAGGATGCCGCCTTGCACTTGGCTCAAGGAGGGCACCCCCCAGGGCAAGCCCATTGACCTCAAGAGCAGCTTTCCACAGGGGCCATGCCCACACCGCAGCCACACTTCTCAAGGGCTGCGGCAGCCCAGGGGGTAGAGGCCTCTGCAGGGCAGGGGCAGGGGCAAGGCCAGTGGTCCCCGGGGCAGCTTAGCACAGGCAGGCACCCACAGCCACTTTCCATGGATTCCCTAATGCAGGGGCTGTCCCACTGAGCACCTGGAGATGGGGAGAGGCCCCAGGCACAGGCCGAGGCAGGAGGCCTCTGGGAGCCCCCCCCCGCCCCCGTGTCTGGTCTTGTGGTTTGGCACACTTAGATGTTCCAGAAATTGACCCCTAGCACTGAAGCAGGAGTTATTCAGAGTTAAAATGGGGGGAGGGGCACACACACCCTTTCCAGCTCCTGTGGGTCAGGCTTCAGGTCCCTGAACTGCCTGCCCCGAGGCCATCCCAGGCACCAGCAAGGGGGGGGGGTGGGTAGGGGAAGGGCATTCTTACAGTGACAACCTCCCAGGGGGCACCGAGGAGCCCTAAACCTGGAGCCCTCATTCTCAACTGGGGCAGTTTGGCTACATCGGAAAATATCTTTGGTTGTCCCAGCTGGGAGGGGGCGTTACTGGAATCCTGTGGGCAGAGGCCAGGAACGCTAAGTATCCCATGATGCACAACACACCCTGACAACGAGGAGTCTTCCATCCCAGAATGTCCACTGCCAAGGCTGAGAAACCCTGACGGAGGGAAGTCTTCCCAAAGGTTACAACGTGGTTTCTAATTAAGAAATTCAGTCCCCTGGCCAAGAAGCCAGTCTCCAGAGTGACGCACACCAGACCTGTCAGGCCCACCACTGGCCTCACACTTGCTTCTATTCCACTTCCAGGCCACGGATCCTGTGGCAGGTGCGAGGAGCCAGCAACCAAGAAGGGTGCTCTTTATTCCCTTTAAAACTCTGTGTTTGGTTGTAACCTGTTTCTCTTCCACCTCTCTGGGTAAGTTGATATTTGCTACATTATTATTTAGTCTCAAACCACAGGGTTGTGGAGAAGCGCGCCTGGGCCGGGCCAGGATTAAGGTCAGAGGAGGGAGGCAGGGAGGGAGAGGCACAGCCTAGATGTCCAGGACTGGAAGGGCAGCTCCAAGGCAAAACCCAAAGTAGGGATGAGTGCTGTTCGTAGACACAGGTTAGCTGAATCACGGGACACAGGGGTTCTCTGACTTCAAAGGAGAACAGGTACAGGTGTGTGGGGGGTGTGCAGTGTGTTCTAGGAGCCATGGCCGTACTCCACGCAGGCTCCCACTGCCGAACCCGACACATCAGAGTATGACAGTGAAGAGCCTGAGGCAGTGCGGGCATCCGTGCGCAGGGGAGGACATTGTTGTCCTGTGCACTGGTTGTCTCACGGTGTAGTAACACCAACAACAATAAACTGGATAGGAGTCCTCAGCTCCGACGACCCATAAACATGGCCTTAAACCTTCAGAATAGAGAGGGGCCTGGGTTTTCACTCATCACACTCTTCAGGGTCACCTAGTCTGAGGCTGGCCGAGAAACAGGGCCAGAACTGATAATCTCATTCTAAGAAATCTCCAGGCAGGGGGGCCAGAGAAGAGACAGGGGTGCAGACGTTGGTCAGGGGAGCAAAGGGATGGAACAGGGAGTGCTGAGGCCAGCAGGCTGAAGGGGTGGGAGCTGTGCCAGGCAAAGAAGGGGACAGGGAGGTGCTGCCCAAGCCCAGCTACATCCCCTAGCAGCCAGGCAGGTAGGCTCTGGAGCCCCTATTCCTAAGCTGTCCCCTCCTCCCTGACCCCACCTGGCTGTCCACCCCTCACCTGCATGTGTGTCCACCAGGGTAGCCCTGTCCATGGTGTTCTGGAGACCCAGGCCTGCGGGCTCTCCTTGCTGTGCCTTGCAGAAGCACCAGGAGTGGGGACACCTGCCTGAGTAAGAAAGAAGACAGGGGAGAAAGTGATGGGAAGTGAAGGGAAAAAAGTCCCTTCTCCTGGGGACTCCACTGGGCCTGTTCTGTAGCCAGAAATCAAAGTCATGACTAAACAGACTCCCCAGTTAGTAGTGTTCCATAAGGTACCCTCTGGGAATGCTGTCCTGACTAGGCTGGCCCCCTGGGCCCACCCAGGCAGGTGCAGAGCACAGGTCTAGCCGCCTGCTCTGGTCCTGCCCCACATCTCTGGTCAGTCCTCAGATGTCTGGAGACATAGCTAGGGATTTAAAATGCTTCTTGATAATTACAGAGGTTTGAATATAAAAATATGAAACCAAAAAAATAAAAATTTGAGTAGTGCAGTTTTGGATTGTGGAATGTTTTTTGCTGTGATTAACACCAAAGGTAAAGTCTGACAGATTTAACTACACAAGGAAATTTAATGTAAAAAAACAAAGAAATGAAAAAAGAAAACCCGAGGGACAAGGTATATTTATAACATAAAGATTCATGTACTTAATACATAAGGACCACTACGTATTAATGAGAAAACAAGAAAAATCAGTAAGGGTCAAGTAATCCACACAAAAAAGCTGACAAAAGGCCACTGTATTTTTAAATATAACTCCCTCATTTGTAATTCAGAAAGGTAACATAACTATCACTTTGTACTTTAAAGGTAGCAGAGGGGATCCCTGGGTGGCGCAGCGGTTTGGCGCCTGCCTTTGGCCCAGGATGCGATCCTGGAGACCCGGGATCGAATCCCACGTCAGGCTCCCAGTGCATGGAGCCTGCTTCTCCCTCTGCCTGTGTCTCTGCCTCTCTCTCTCTCTCTCTGTGACTATCATAAATAAATTTTAAAAATATTTAAAAATAAAGGTAGCAGAGACTTCAGGATGGCCAACACCTGCAGAGCAAGGAGATGCGGGAGACGCCCAGCAGCTGACGACCCACGGGGCCTCCAGGCACCCCGACGTCTCGCTGGTGGGGAGCTACCGCACAGAGATCACAGGTGCTCACTGTATGACACTGCACCTCTGACTTGCTTTGGAACAAACCTTGGAAGCAACGTAATCTTAACTAAAAAATAGGGCAGGTTAAAGTGTGCAAACAGCTGGGAATGAAGCAACCCCTGGTGACCGTCACAAATATCAGGTGAGGCTGTCCCAGAGGTTGCTGCACTGGTCAAGGGGAGGAGGTGTAGGGGTCCTCAGGATGGTCGGGGGAGGAGGTCGGGGTCCCTCAGGATGGTCAGGGGGAGGAGGTGTAGGGGTCCTCAGGATGGTCAGGGGGAGTAGGTCGGGGTCCCTCAGGATGTTCGCGGGGAGGAGGTGCAGGGACCCTCAGGATGGTCGGGGGGAGGAGGTCAGGGGTCCTCAACTGTCAGGGGGAGGAGGTCGGGGTCCCTCAGGATGGTCAGGGGGAGAAGGTCGGGGTCCTTCAGGATGGTCAGGGGGAGGTCGGGGTCCCTCAGGATGGTCAGGGGGAGGAGGTTGGGGTCCCTCAGGATGGTCAGGAGGAGGAGATCTGGGGCCCTCATAGTGGTCAGGGGGAGGAGGTCCGAGGCCCTCAGAGTGGTCAGGGGGAGGAGGTGCAGGGTCCCTCAGGGTGGTCGGGGAAGGAGGTCTGGGGCTCTCAGGATGGTCAGGGGGAGGAGGTTGGGGTCCTTCAGGATGGTCGGGGGGAGGAGGTGCAGGGTCCCTCAGGATGGTCGGGGAAGGAGGTCCGGGGCTCTCAGGATGGTCAGGGGGAGGAGGTCGGGGTCCCTCAGGATAGTCAGGGGTAGGAGGTCTGGGGCCCTCAGGATGGTCAGAGGGAGGAGGTGCAGGGTCCCTCAGGATGGTCGGGGGAGGAGGTTGGGGACCCTCAGGATGGTCAGCGGGAGGAGGTCCGGGGCCCTCAGGATGGTCAGGGGAGGAGGTCGGGGTCCCTCAGGATGGTCAGGGGGAGGAGGTGCAGGGTCCCTCAGGATGGTCAGGGGGAGGAGGTGCAGGGTCCCTCAGGATGGTCAGGGGGAGGAGGTCCGGGGCCCTCAGGATGGTCAGGGGAGGAGGTCGGGGTCCCTCAGGATGGTCAGGGGGAGGAGGTCAGGGGCCCTCAGGATGGTCAGGGGAGGAGGTCGGGGTCCCTCAGGATGGTCAGGGGGAGGAGGTCCGGGTCCCTCAGGATGGTCGGGGGAGGAGGTCGGGGTCCCTCAGGATGGTCGGGGGAGGAGGTCGGGTCCCTAGGATGGTCGGGGGGAGGAGGTGCAGAGTCCCTCAGGATGGTCAGGGGGAGGAGGTACAAGGGCCCTCAGGATGGTCAGGGGGAGGAGGTGCAGGGTCCCTCAGGATGGTCGGGGGAGGAGGTCGGGGTCCCTCAGGATGGTCGGGGGAGGAGGTCCGGGGCCCTCAGGATGGTCGGGGGAGGAGGTGCAGGGTCCCTCAGGATGGTCAGGGGAGGAGGTACAAGGGCCCTCAGGATGGTCAGGGGGAGGAGGTCCGGGGCCCTCAGGATGGTCGGGGGAGGAGGTCGGGGTCCCTCAGGATGGTCGGGGGAGGAGGTCGGGTCCCTAGGATGGTCGGGGGGAGGAGGTGCAGAGTCCCTCAGGATGGTCAGGGGGAGGAGGTACAAGGGCCCTCAGGATGGTCGGGGGAGGAGGTGCAGGGTCCCTCAGGATGGTCAGGGGAGGAGGTACAAGGGCCCTCAGGATGGTCAGGGGGAGGAGGTCCGGGGCCCTCAGGATGGTCGGGGGAGGAGGTCGGGGTCCCTCAGGATGGTCGGGGGAGGAGGTCGGGTCCCTAGGATGGTCGGGGGGAGGAGGTGCAGAGTCCCTCAGGATGGTCAGGGGGAGGAGGTACAAGGGCCCTCAGGATGGTCAGGGGGAGGAGGTGCAGGGTCCCTCAGGATGGTCGGGGGAGGAGGTCGGGGTCCCTCAGGATGGTCGGGGGAGGAGGTCCGGGGCCCTCAGGATGGTCGGGGGAGGAGGTGCAGGGTCCCTCAGGATGGTCAGGGGAGGAGGTACAAGGGCCCTCAGGATGGTCAGGGGGAGGAGGTCCGGGGCCCTCAGGATGGTCGGGGGAGGAGGTCGGGGTCCCTCAGGATGGTCGGGGGAGGAGGTCGGGGCCGCCGCGCTGGTCAGGCGGGGACTCCCCTGAGGCTCTCACTCCGCACGGCGCACGTGCAGCTCTTTCGAAGCGAGAGCCCCGCATCAGCACACGGACCCGCGCCCGGGCCCCGGGTTCCCGCTCCGGCACCGCCCGCAGCACCTCAGCGACACTCACCTCCAGCCCCACCGTTCGCCGGAAGCGCTCGATCCCCAGCGCGGCGGCGCGGCACTTCCGGTTACGCTCTAGGCCGCGGGAGGCCGTGCACTCGGCTGCTCCCCGCGCGGGCTCCGCATCAGGCGCGCTGGTCCTTCCTCCCGCGCGGGTCTTAGCCGGGACCCCCCGCTCCCGCCCGCCGGCCTCCAGCCAGGCCCGGGTGCGGTGACCGAGTGGGCGAGGCGGTGCGGGTGGAGAAAGGTGGAGGCGCCCCCGGCGGGGGTGGGGTGGCGGGACTGGGGAAGGGAAGCCCCCGCGAGGGACCCGGGCCGCGAGGGTCCACGGACAGGACGGAGCACCGCAGCGGCCCCTTCTCCGAGGACCGCGCTCCCTCCTGGCGCGCGGACCCTGCTCGGCTGCGGAGAGCCCCCCTGCACCCTGCACCCGGCACCCTCCCCACCTGCACCTGGCACCCCCCATCTGCACCCTGCACCCTCCCCACCTGCGCCTGGCACCCCCCACCTGCGCCTGAAACTCGCCACCTCCACCCGGCACCCCCCACCTGCACCCAGGCCCGGCCACCACTGGCCTTCACTGCCCGTCCAGTCAGGGCCCGAGGACCTGGGGGCGGCCCCAGGACCAGCCGAGAGGGCTCTAGGCCTCTCACAAGCCAAAGGCAGACGTGAGCCAGAGCAGGTGGGGCGGCTTCCTGCCGGGTGTGGGTGACAGAGAAGAGCCTGCACAGCTTCTGGGAGACCCCGGGGCAGGGCGGCCGTCGTCCCTTGGGGCCCGGGTGCTGTTCCTTCGGGACTCCAGGGTATGGTCCCGACAGAGGTGGTGTCAGGGGACAACAGGTGTTCTTTCATCAATCATCAGGGGTTGTGATGATGCCAGCGGGCAGGTGGGTTTTCAGCTCTTGTCCTGGGCCCCATGTGGGATCTGGTACCGGGTTTGGGGCCAGGACAACCTCAGAGAATGGTTAGCTTTCCTGCGGCCCCCTCGGAGTGGGGACAGGGCTCCTTTGGTTTATTTAGAGGCAAATACGGATCATGGGCCTAGCAGAAAGGCAGCAGAGAGATCATGGGTCCCTTGGCGGGCCAGCCGCTTAGGCTCCGGATGGTGAGCCTCTGAGCCCCGCATGGGCCCCTGCTCAGCGGGACATCGGCTTCTCCCTTTGCCCCTACCCCAGCCTCGCCAGGCCTGTGCTGGGGTCTCCCCCAGGGCCCAGTGAAGGTGTGGGTGGGGGCTGGGGCCTCCTGAGGCTCCTGGGGGAGCCCCTGTTCATAAGCTCACTCGGTTGTTCCTTTTCCTCGTCACTGGACAGGGTCCGGCGTCTGCAGAGGGGATACCGCAGAGAGGTGCCCACAGCACCCCATGCGGAGGCCCACCGTGTCCATCAGCTCTTCACTGGCGAGTGATCGTTGTGACATGTGGTCAGATGTCGCCTGTTGTCTTCCCTCCTCAACCAGTAAGCCATCCTGGAGGAGGAAGGCCGAGGGAGCGCGGCCAGGGCAGGGTATGACGCCAGGAAGGACACTGCCGGTGACCCCAGTGGACACGGTCCACGAGGCAGAACTGGAGGCTGTGCTGGGCTCAAGGGTTGGATCCGTGCGCCTGAATTTGGTGACTGTCCTGTGGTTTCGTAAGAGAACACCCTTGAGAATCGGGAGCGCACAAAGGCACTGCGAGGCCGAGGGTTCCCAAACCGTTCTACAAAGGGTTGGGAGAGGGACGCCCGGGAGGCTCAGCGGTTGAGCATCTGCCTTGGTTGAGCATCTGCCTTCGGCTCAGGGCGTGACCCCGGGGTCCTGGGATCGAGTCCCTTCTCAGGCTCCCTGCATGGAACCTGCTCCTCCCTCTGCCTCTCTCTCTCTCTCTCTCTGTCTCTCATGAACAAATAAATAAAACCTTTAAAAATAATAATAGGGAAAAATGGGTTTGGGTTCCCCTCCTGGCTTGCATGAACTACTCTGACAACCAGGGGCCAGAAGAGGGCTTTTTTGTTGCCGGCCACAGCCGTGACTCCATCCTGACGTTATTTTCTGGCAGGTTCCAGGGTGTGTGTGTGAGGGGGCCACTGTTTGCATCTGCTTGGGACCCTCTGGTTGGAGCAGCCCTTTCCTCCCGGGCAGTGGTCCCCTCCCTCTGTTCCCCGAGGTCATTTGGAGTCTGAGGCCACACAGGTCCGGGCCTGCAGGGGAGAGGAGAGGTGACTGCCAGGAACCCCGCCTGCCCAGCGTTGCTGAAGCAGCTCCTCACCCTGTGGGCTGCCCCCCAGCTTCCAAGTCGGTGTGCGCCCCGGACGGTGCCAAGGACTTGCTGCTGCTCACGCTGCTGCTTTGGCGGGGGTCCTGGACAGTAAGGGCCCGGCCCTGGGTCAGTAGGGCCTGGCGGGGCTGAAGGCCAAACACACCGACTGGCCTGTGCCCCAGCCACGCATGGGGTCTGTCCCTCTGCTAGCGCAGCCCGTCTGTACCCCGTCACTGCGTCAGTCGCCTCTCCTCATATTAAGAACCCTGAGGGGGAGAGAGAGATGGACGGGGGTGGGGGTGGGGGTGGGGGGTTACCTTGCAGATGTGGAAGAGGGGATTTCGAGAGGAAGGACCTGGCACAGGGAAAACGGAGGTGGCCCTCCCTGGGTCAGGATATCCTATTTTGTGCCCACAGACGCTCCCAGTCTCCGTGGCTGGAAACCACAGAGGCTGGCGCTCAGGCCCCGTGGGCGGGCTCTGCCCGGGCGCCCGCCTCATTCTGGGGCCGGGCCGGGAACAGGCGCCGTGGGAACCTGGGAGAAGGCCCGCGGCCCTCCCAGTCCCCTATTGGGCAACGCCAGCACAGCCGGGCCCCAGGGAGGTGAGGTGTGTGCAAGCCCCCCGGGGCCAAGGGAAAGGGTGGTCCAGACCCCGGAGGACGCCTGGCAGGCGGAATGAGCCCCGGTCTGAGGCCCCACCCCCGCCAGGGCAGTGCCCATTCCCAGGATGTCCGAGAAGGGGGCAGGACGGGGGCGGCTCCGGAAGCCTCCTCAGCACCTGCAGCACCTGCGGCCTCCCGCACCGCCTGGGCCGGCCCTGCAGCCTCTCCTCCTCCTGCCCCCAAGGGCCGCCTGCAGGCACCCCCCCCAACCCTGCATCTTCCCGGCAGGTGGCACCCGGAAACCCCCACCGCGCTCTGCAGTGTTTCTTTCTCATTAATTATTAAAAGACACAGAAAATAAAACATTAGGGACGCCTGGGGGCTCAGCGGTTGAGCACCTGCCTCTGGCTCAGGGTGTGACACCAGGGTCCCCGCAGGGAGTCTGCTTCTCCCTCTGCCTGGGTCTCTGCCTCTCTCTGTGCCTCTCAAGAATAAATACACACAATCCTAAAACAAAAACAAAAATTTAAAAGGATGATCTCGAAGAAGTGAAGGTTTCCCTCCACATTCCGGTGGATCACCTCGGGTATTCCAGAAGGCCACTCCTCCCCCGTCCCCCCTCCCACTGGCCAGTCCCCCCTCCACCCCGCCTCCGCCTCCGTCGCACGGGGCCCAGACAGGTTAGCGACCCTGCCTCCTCCCACCCCCGATGGGCCCGGGCAAGCTGCGCGGGGGCCAGTGTCAGGCTGGGGCAGGACGGGACCCTGGGGCACACACGTTCTGCAAGGGGTGGGACAGCACAGGCGGGTGGCATCGCAGCCTTTGTCATAACCCTCGGAAAACCCGAGGCTGAGGGTACCCAAGGGGGGGCAGGGATCCTGCGCCCCCTGGGTGCCTGTGCGCGGCTGGCCGCCGGGTCCTCATGGGTGGAGGGCAAGCCGCGGCGGTGGGCGGCTGGGCTCCAAAGCTTGTCTGCACTGCCCCACCCGTGGGAGCCGCTGCCCCAGGGAAGCTGCGGAGCTGGGCTCCCCGCACCTGCCAGTCCCGAGTGGCCCGTCCAGGCTTCCGGGGCGGTGGGGGGGAGCACCAGGTGAGACTCACGGGGAGGCTGTCCCCCTCCCCCGGCTCACGGTCGTGGCTGCATCCAACCTGGGGCCCCAAGGCCTTCTGCAGGACCCAGCAGGTGCTTAGCCTGCTGGCCCCCCCACGCCCTACACCGCGGGGCTGTCTCCTCCAGGGTTTCCCACAGAACAATGGGCTCCTCACTCTGGGGTGCCGGGTCCGGGTCTGAAAGCCGAAAGGGAGGAGGTAAACTTCACCAGACTCAGCCTCAGCTGGAGCGGCTTTGGGGACAGCAGTGTCTCCTCTGGGCCGGGGGAGGGAGTAGGAGGCAAGGACAGACCCGGGGTAGGAGGGGCGGGTGTGGGGGGAGGAGGCCAGGCCAGAGGCAGGATGGAGAAGAGCCGGGGCAGGTGGCACCCGGAATGCTAAGGGCCTGCGCCCGCCTGCGAGGCTCCTGCTATGATGGGAGCAGGGCTGGCAGGTGCAGGTGCGGCAGCCCCCGAAGCAGCCAAAGCAGCCGGGGAAGCGGAGAAGCCCGCGGGCCCCAGAGCCCAGGTCTGCCCCCCCCACCCCCCTCCCGGCACCGAGCAGGGCCGCCAGGTGTGCCACGGCTGTTGGTCTGCCTCCTGCCCTCCGCGCCGACGTGACAAGGCAGGCTCTCTGAAAACATCTAAGATCTGCTTCCTTCTCTTAAAAATAAACCAGGACTGCTGCTCAGAGAGAACCGCGTGCCGGCCTTTCCCTCACTTTCCCCCCAGAAAACACAAAGCGATCACACAGAATGGAGGCATGAGGCGAGCCTGAGAGGCCCCCCTGCCACTGCTGGCTCAACCGGTGGGCTCCAGGCACTGCCCCCGGGCTGCGGGCCTCGGACGGGGACCCCATGCGTCTGCGGGGGTGCGCCCACCTGTGCAGCGGTGAGGAGGGAGGCCGCCGCCCCCGGGGACCTGGCCGGCTGGCGACAGGGGCAGGCACTGAGCCGGCGCCATGGCTCCACACGCGACCATGACATCACAATTGGTGCTACTGACAAAAACGAGGATCTCAGACAAAGGAACCCCACGATGCAGAGGACCCTGAGTCAGCAGGACGCGCAGAAGAAATGGACAGAGAGGCATTCGGGTCTCCGGGAGGAGAACCCCGGGATCAGCCCCACAGCGGCAGGGCCTGGGGTGCTTCCTGCGCCCCAGAGGACAGCGGCCAGCCACAGGCCGCAGTGGGCCCACCCAGTGAGGGGAAACCACCTGGAAACGTGCAGCGGCGCCCCGAGCACACGTGTCCTTGTTGAGAAGCTATTTAGAATTTTTAAAATCCTCTTTGAAACACAAGTTAGAATAGTTTGCTAGGATTTCACTGTATGTTCATTTCCCGGTGATGCTTCCTTAAGCTAGTTTTGTGAAAAAGGAAAATGTATTTAATGGTTAGATTTGATGAATGTTTATTCCTAGAAGACGAAAAGGCATCAGAAGTAAAACCCACATTAGACGCGACAGGACGTTGAATGACTGTAAAGGAGCCTCACACAGTGACGCAGAGGTGGGGGACGTCCTCGGGCCTGCGGGACCGAGTCGCGGAGGGGCGTCGGCCACGGGGTCCGACTTGAAGCTCGGGGAGAGCGCCCGCCCAGGGTGTTGAGGGCCGGGTCTGCAGCGCCCCGGGCGGCAGGTGCTCCCCCCACCACCACCCCGACCCCCACCCCGACCCCGTCGCCCGGCCCCTGCGCAGATGCCTCACGGCGGGAGCCCGGGGGCCGCTCGTCCGAGAAAACCGAAGTCCGGTCTTGCAGGAGCAGATTTTAGCGGTTTGGGAGTTCGTTAATCCTTGAGAGGCAGTCACGCCCTTTCCAGACGCTTGGACCCTGGGGAGGAACGGAACACGCCCGCAGCCCCCGTGCGCCTTGCGCCCCCAGCACCCTGACCTCCAGGCGGGAAACTGGCTCAGAGAGGACCGCGCAGCCTGGGTGCGCTCCCACCTGCGCCCCACCTGCGCCGGGTGCCAGGCCCCAGGTGTGAGGTGGAAAGCCCTGGCCCCTGCCCGGGGGGAAGCCACACAGCCCCGGGGCTCAGGGCAGCTAACGGGACAGGTGTGCACAGGTGCCCACGGCCGGTAACTCAGGACTGCCCGCCCTGTCCTAGGTCTCAGGCAGGTGAAGTCATCTGTCCAAACTATGCAGCTAGTAGCTGCCCTTGCCAGCATCTGACCCAGGTTCCCTTACTGCCACCTTGCATTCTGAGAGCAGCACCACGGCAAGGCCGCCGCCCCTCCACGCCTGACCCTCAGGCTGCCCCATGGGACGAGGTACCCCCTGGCGTGGGGCAGCAACCAGTCACCGAACGGTGGACAGTGAACCACGGCTGGGAACGAGACTGAGTGATCTGTGGGCACAGGGGGCAGATTGCTTCCTGTCCCCGATCCACTTGTCCACCCAGCAGGTCCGTCTGCCACCACCTGCCTGGGAGAGGGCACCATGGCATGGAGCAAGAGGAGACTTCATTTAAGCCTCGAAAGCTCTAGAACATTCTCCATGGTCCTTACACTTGACGGGCAGCTCAGGTGCCTGTAACATTCTTGGGGCGTGTTTGTGGTCTGGGGTTTTTCCTCGCAGGTGTCTCCTGAGCTTGTCCCATGTCATCACTCTTTCCTTGCCCCTGAACTTGAGCGTCATCAGCTCCGTGGGACACTATTGACTCTTCCTGAGATGTACTGCTTAATATTTTTATTTTTTTAATTTTTAAAAAATATTTTATTTATTTATTCATGAGAGATACAGAGAGAGGCAGAGGGAGAAGCAGGTTCCACGTGGGGAGCCCCACGTGGGACTCGATCCCAGGACCCAGGGATCTCACCCTGGGCTGAAGGTGGCACTAAACTGCTGAGCCACCAGGGCTGCCCATGCTTAATATTTTTAAATGTTTTTTATTAGGATATAATTTGACATATTTAAAACTCCCACAACTTAAGTGTCCTGCTTGACTCTATCTACGTTTCTTCTTCCTGTAAAGCCACTCAGGTCAAGACAGAACTTTCCAGAACCTCCTGGGCAGTCAGTACTCCCAAGGTGACGGCTATTGGAGCTGGAGCTTCAGGTGAATGGGATGGTGGCAGGTGCCCAGCATGGTGCCGGACTGCTTGTTCAGCCGGGTGCTCTGGAGGCTCCAGCGGCGGGTCTCCCTTGCGGCCCACCGCCACCCCCCTGCTGCCCCAGCTTTACTCGGCATTCAAGGCCTGGGTCAGGTCGTCCGCCATCCACCTCTTCAAGTCTTCCAGCCGCTGTTCTCTGCCGCCCCGAGCCCCCGAGCCCGCAGAGCAGAGCCGCAGGTGCGCCCGAGCCCACGGGAGGCCCCGCCCCGCCGGCACTTCCGCGCGGCCTGGGGCGCCGGAGCGCCCGAGGGCGACTGCGCATGCCCGGAGCTGTCCGAGGTGTAGGGTGGCCCGCGGCCGTGGAGCCTCTGAGAAATGGTCGGGGACGCGGAGACCCGGAGCGAATGGGCAAGGGGACCGGGCAGGCAGGGCCCTGAAGGCTGCAGGAAGGAGGCAAGCAGGGGCCCCAGCGGGCGTCTGGCTCTAGAAGGGCCCCCGGTATGTGGCTGGGAAGGAGCCCCGGTGGTTGCAGTGCTCTGGGGGGAGGGCGGGGGCCGCGCATCCTGCAGCCTGGGCTCGGCGGGGGGGGGGGGGGGGGGGGCGCATCGCTGTCCACCGCTGCGGCCTGCTGAAGATGCTGAGTGCTTGGGAAGGAGTCTCGGCTGCAACAGCTGGACGTAAGCACAGCCTCTGGCCCAAGCCCAGCTGAGCGTCCAGCAGTTCCAGGGCCTGGCCGGTGGTATCCGGGCTCCTGTGCAGGTGCTCCTCCTTTCAGGGCAGGTGAGACCAGAGGTCCCCAGACCTGGAACGCCGTCACTATCACTGGGGGGTGTTGTAAGTAAACCCAGATTCCCCACTCGACCTGGGCCTGTCCCCCCACCCCCCACCCCCTGGCATCTAGCAGGCCCTCCAGGTGAAGTAACCGTGTGGCACCTCAGTGGGTGCTCACATCCCTGAAAAAAGATCCTAGAAAATGCGAGCCAAGGGGCCTTATGGGAGGCCAGTGCCTCGTGAGAATTCGTTGAGCTCAGCATGAGATCTCCAAAGCCAAGATAGGGGGTGCGTGGGGCTGCTCCAAGGAAGAGGCCCAGCCTGGGCAAAAGGGAGGGCAGGCTGCAAAAGGTGGTTGGACATGTACCCAGGGTGTGAGAAGACTGTAGACAAGCCTCCCTCTCTCGGGCTGGTTGGTGGGACCTGTCGCAGTGGCCTGACAGCTCTCTGCTTCCTGCAAGTGAGGGTAGCTGCACTGGGTGTGGGAATGAGGTCACAGCCCTTTGGGGTCTCCACTCTTGTTCTTGAGTGTCCCCAGTGGGCTCCCAGCATCCAATGTACAATAGACAGGCCAAGTGTGGTGATCTCTGCGGTCCTGTCAACTGGCAGTGCGCGCCCACCATGCCTCAGAAATCACCCGGTCTCCACGGAACACGCGCCTTTCTAGACCACCACCTGATGCAGCGCTCCGGCCTGCAGGCCTTTCTCCCACAGGCTCGCTTTGGAAGGAGTGCTCTGGCCATGGCATTGGCGTGACCACGAGGGAAGGAGAGCTTCACCCCCAGCTGCTTCCCTGCAGAAGGTGCCGCTGTTTCGGGGCTCTGCCTGAAGGCGTTGCTGTGGCCCCGCACCGTGGGGGGCGGGGGCGCGTCCTCCCAGTGACACTTAGATGCTAAAGCTGCTCAGTGACGGTTTTGTCCTGCATGGTGGCAGTGATGAGGTTCCCTCCAGCACAGCCTACCAGAGCCTGTGTAGCCGCGCACCTGCACGCTCCCCGCGCCCAGCTCCGCTGTGAGCCAGCCCCCTTTCCCACAAGCACAGTATTCACAGGGTCTCTGTCCACGTGAACCCTGGGCCCCCACAGCCTGAGCCCCACCAGAGGCTCCGCCAGGTCCTCGTCACTCACTGGTTTCTTTCCAGTGTGGATTCTCAGATGTGGAGCCGGCAGAGGCGAGCACGCTGGACCCCTGGCACGTCAGTGACGTTGGTGAGGCCCTCGCCCCCCGACTCTCCAGGGCGTCGCTGCAGCTGCTGGCCGACTAAGGCTCCGTCCCCCTAGGCGGCGGGCGCAGGGCTCCTCTGTGCCCAGAGGTCTCTGGCGCCGCCCAGCCGCCCAGCGGCCCGTGCCCCCGCGGTCACCACGGCCGCCTGGACTGTCGAGCGCACCTCGGTCTCCAGCTCCACCGGGCGCCCGGCCGCCGCGGCGTCCCGTGTGGTGTCCCCGGGCCTTCGGGGCCGCGCGCTGGCTGCAGGCGGGCCCGGTCTCCTGCACGTCGCCCGCGGCCGCCCGCCCGCGCAGTGACCCCGCTGTGCCTGCAGCACGCACCGCCGGGGTCGCTTAGATGCAGCGAGCGCCCGGCCTGGGATGTTGTCGCTCAGCGCCCCCCCCCCGCCCCCTCCGCGGCCCGGGCCGCCCGCCCGGCGAGGATCCGCCGCTGGGGGCGCCAGAGGGGCGAGGGGCGGGCGGCGGGCGAGGGGGGAGGGGCCGCGCTCCTGCCGCCGCACTCCCGGCCGCCTCGCCGCTTCCGGGTCGCTGGCGGCCGGGCCGCGCTCCTCCCCGCTCGGGCGCTGCCCTCCGCACCTGCGGACCAGGATGCAGCTTCTCCGCCGTCGCAGCTAGTACAGTCGCGCCCCCGAGACCCGGCCCCGGCCTCACCCCTCCGGGGGTCAGGGTCCAGCTCAGACCCCACTCAGACATTCCTCCACAGGGATCTCTGGGAAGGGCAGCGTGCCTGGTTCCCACGGGCTTGGAAAAACCCCGCCGGACCTGGTTTAGCGGAGAGCCTTGGGCGTAACAGTTAAAGCGGGGGATCCGAGCACTGATGGCCTGGGTGACCCCTAGTGAGTGCTTGTGGTGCAGCAGAGGCACAGAGCACCAGCCCGGGGGCCCTGAGGCCCGCGTGGGGTGAGACCTGCTGTGGGGACCCCCAGCCCAGTGCGGGTGCTCAGGAAGGGCTTATTGAGCGGGTGAGCCAGGAATGCGTAGACCTAATAAACGATCTTGGGAAAGATGTAATTCCAGGTGGAGGCCATGCACGCTAGGAGCTCCTGCTGTTACCTCCTGACTGGCCTGTGCTCTGCTGCTTCACCTAATCCCGTGGAGCGCTCACACAAACACGAGGTGGAGAATCATGCCCAGACCAGCGCAGGCGCAGGGTGTGTACCCTGCCCACGACGGCACGGAGGCGAGTGGCAGGGCGGGGCCACCACGCAGCCTGAATGTCCTAGGAGCTGGATGCAGGGCCGGGGCTCCCGCCTGCCTGGGGCACATCACACAGCAGGTGATCCCGTGCGCCTGGCGCCAGTTTCCACTTCTGCGC
This sequence comes from Canis lupus baileyi, assembly GCF_048164855.1. Classification (NCBI taxonomy): domain Eukaryota; kingdom Metazoa; phylum Chordata; class Mammalia; order Carnivora; family Canidae; genus Canis; species Canis lupus. The sequence goes on along the minus strand of NC_132851.1, from coordinate 39,014,013 downwards.
TCGCACTCATCAATCAGGGTCCCAAGGACAAATCCTGGGGGAGCCCAGTGTGGAAATCAACTGAAGACCAGCGTCTGGAGGACACTTGGTTCAGTCCACAGATCCCGGCCAGCCCAGCTGGCAGGCGGGGTGACGGGAAGTCGGGCTGCGCAGCAGTCAGTAAGCCCAGCTCCCCGGGTCACAGCCCCTGGCCCAGGGGTGGATGGTGGAGCCCATGCCCCTCTCGTGGCTGAACTAGAAAGACGTTCATCTGGGGCTGTGTCATGGTGAGAGCACACCTATAGCAGGAGAAACTAGGCCAACATTGCGGCCTCAGTAGAATTCTCATCCGTGCTTGTGGAGGTGAATATTATGTGCCCACTTGACTGAGCCCTGGGGTGCTTAGATATCTGGCCAAACCGTTCTGGGTGGGACGCCCGGGTGGCTCAGCAGTTGCGTGCCTGACTTCGGCTCACCGCGTGACTCCGGGATCCCAGATCGAGTCCCATGTCGGGCTCCCTGCGTGGAGCCTGTTTCTCCCTCTGCCTGTGTCTCTGCCTCTCTCTCTCATGAATAAGTAAATAAAATCTTAAAACAACAACAACAACAACAAAAAAACCCAAACCATTCTGGGTATGTCTGTGAAGCTGTTCCTGGATGAGATTAACATTTCCGTGAGTAGACTGAAACAGGCCGCTCTGTCCTATGTGGGTGGGCCCCACGCAATCAGTTGAAGGGCTGAATAGCATAAAAGGTCCCCTCCTACCCATGCAGGCCCTGCCCCGCCCCATCCTTCTAGACAGGTGCACGGGGCACAGGCGTCTGTGGAACGGTCTAGGGCCAAGTGGAGGACCTCCAGGCCCTGCCCTGGGTGGCCGCCGACCGGGTTGGGTGGTGGTGCTGGCATCTGCGTGCAGCCAGGCTCCTGGGCTCCCTGTGAAGCCCAGCGGCTGGGGGAGCAGCTATGGGGCGGAAGGAGCCAGAAGGCGGCTTTTCCGCCTCTTTCAGGCCACAGTGCACCAACAAAGGCGCCTGAGCAGCTGCCTTGAGCCCCGGAGCTGATGTCCAGAGACTGCCTGATGTCTGCTCCTGTCCCCCATGGCTGCTCCCACCGTGAGTGGGGGCGCACGATGGGGGTGTGGCCCAGAGAGGTGGGCAGCTCAACCACGGAGGCCTGGGGACGGAGTCCCAGCCCGAAGTCTTGAGAACTGGGGAGGGGAGGCTCGGAGTTGCGGCCGCAGGAGCTGGGCAGCTCCTCAATGTGGGCGCGGGTGGGGTCCCAGAGTGTTCAGGAGGGGGCAGGTGGGGCGGGAAGGCACAGGCTCCCCCACCCAGCCAGGCCTGCGCTGTGTTGGGCTGACGTCCCAGAGCTCAGGGCAGATCTACGGTCTAAGCCAAGGCCTGGCTGCAGCCGCCTGCACCTGTCCGGAGGCGGAAGCCCGGCGTGTTCCCAGGGGCTGGAAGCAGCTGCCAAGCCTGGGCAACTCCTCACGTGGCTCGGGTAGTGGAGGGGCACCTTGCCTTGGGCGGCCACCAGCTGACCCCACCTGCCCCTCCTCGGCTCTCTGCATCGGGAAACACCTGGCTGCGCGTCCAGGGAAGTCAGGGGGGCTCCAGGCCTCGGGCGGGTCAGTGAGGACCCAAGGTCGGCCGCTCCTCTGTAGAGACAGGCAGGGGCGACCCCTATTTCCATCCATGAAAAAGCATTTATTTGGGCGGGGGGCGCGGGGCTGGCGGTGCGGAGGGGCCGGGGGAGGCGGGGGCCCGCCGCCTGCCGCCCGCTACTCCCGGTAGTGGACCCTCTGGTGCTGGATGAGCTGCGAGCTCTGGCCGAAGGCCTTGCCGCAGGCGCCGCAGGCGAAGGGCTTCTCGCCCGTGTGCGTCCGCAGGTGCCGGAAGAAGTGCGAGCGGCCGCGGAAGGCCTTGCCGCAGTCGCCGCACTCGTAGGGCTTCTCGCCGGTGTGGATGCGCTGGTGCTCGATGAGCACGGAGCTCCAGATGAAGGCCTTGCCGCACTGGCTGCAGGCGTACGGCTTCTCGCCCGTGTGCAGCCGCTGGTGCCGCACCAGGTTGGAGCTCTGGCTGAAGGCCTGGCCGCACTCGCCGCACTTGTAGGGCTTCTCGCCGTTGTGGATGCGCAGGTGCTGCGTGAAGTGCGAGCTGTGGCTGAAGGCGCGGCCGCACTGGCCGCACTCGTACGGCTTCTCGCCCGTGTGGATGCGGTGGTGCTGGATGAAGCCCGACCAGCCGCGGAAGCGCTTCCCGCACTCGTGGCACGCGTACGGCTTCTCGCCCGTGTGGATGCGCTGGTGCTTGAGCAGCAGCGACTTGTACTTGAAGCTCTTGCCGCAGGCCTCGCAGCGGTGTGGCTTCCCGCCCCGCGGGCCCCCCTGCCGCGCCCCGGGCCCCGCGTCCCGGCCGCCCCCCAGCTCCGCGGCCCGCGCGGGCTCCCCCGCCATCCCGGAGGCCCCGGGGGCGCGCAGCGTCGTGCACCAGGGGCCGCTCTGCTGGGGGCGGGGCGCCGGGCCCGGAGGCTGGTGGCCTGCGGGCCGCTCCAGGCTGGCCTCCTGCCCAAAGCGGTCCCCACACTTGGGTCTACGGGGCAGGCTCCTCAGAAGGGTCCTCAGGGCCCCCCCGGCCTGGTCCACCTGGTCCTCGGGGCGGCGGGGGCGGGGAGACGACGCGGCCTGCGCGGGTTCTGCCTCCGAGTCTGAAACGATACACGCAGGGGCGGGTGGATCCCCGGCGTCGGCCTCTCCCTCCGCCGGGGGGTGCCGGGACTAGCGGGAAGCGCAGACCTAGGTGGGCAAGGCCCCCACCGACCTGGACCCAGAGGGAGACAGCAAAGCCCTCTGCTCCCAGAGGTGCCACCCAGGCTCCTGGCAGGGATGTGGGGTGGGTTGCCCCTCTCCTGAGGTTCTGCAGCCTAGGCCGCAACAGGGCACTTCCAGGAACCAAGTCTAGGTGGCAACTGTCTCCTGCCCCCCCCCCTCCCCTGCGCTGCTCACCTCCAGACACCGGCAGGGTCTGCTTCCAGGGCCCTGACCTGACACCTCTAGGATCTCCCGGTTAGGGGAGGCAGAGCCCAAGGGCTTCCCTGGGGGGGGGGGGGGGTGCCGCAAGGGGCTGTGGGGAAAAGGGGACGCAGACCAGAGCCTGACTTAGAGGACTACTGCAGGCGGAGGGCTCGGCCGGGGGAAGGGCCCGTGCCTCCGGGGCTGCCAAAGGGCTACAGCTCGGGCTCAGCGGCAGACCGCGATTGAACAAGGCAGGGGCCCTCGGGGACAGAGCGAGACACTGTCCTGGCGACGGTGCCCAGCACCCAGGGCACTGCGCGGAGCCTGGCATGTGGCAGCACAGGTAGGTCCACCTGGGCAGGGATGGGGAGGGCTCCGCTCACTCACCTGGCCAGCAGGTATCTCTGCCAATCTGGACCTCCTCCACATCTTGGAGATCCAGGTCGGACAGCTCCTCCTCCTGCAGTGGCTGGGAGGGCACCTCAGGGCTGCAGCCAGGGGAGTCTGGGGGCACAGGGGACGGGGGCTCATCTCCCCCTCCTCCCAATCTAGCCCGGGCCTCGTTCAGCTGCCTGTAGAACGCCACCTGCTCCTCACACCACGCACCTCCTCGCCCTCCTGCTGGTCCCGTGCGTCCCAAGGGTCGAGGCACTTGGGAGACAGGGGTGCAGCCATGGGACAGCCTTCCCTGAGGGGCCCCAGGGCACCGCTTGGCTGCTCTGGACTGGGGGCGGGGGTGTGTCCCAGCAAGAGCCACCAGAGCCTTCCAAACGCTCCCAGCACCTCCCCAGGGTCGGGCAGTCCCAAGAACGTGAGCTTTCTGGCTGCGACATCCACACGTTCCTCTCCCTGGCCCCCCCATCGGTTGCCACCATCTCTGAAAGCCCTGGGTGCTGGCTGGGCTGTCCCCCACACCTGCTCTTGGGGTGCCATTCTGAGGCACCCGCCCACTGTGTCCCCCAACCCTGGGCACCTCCAGGGAGGCTGGGACGCAGCACGGGATAGGCTTGCTGTGCCTCAGGGGAGGCCCCCAGCCTGGGCCGCTCCTGGACACCACGCTGCTGGGGCGGGCCTTCCAGGGGGTGTTGTTCTGGGGCCATGAGGGCGGGGGGGGGGGACGGGACTTTTCTGGCTGGAAGGGGTGCTCTTTGTAGGTGAAAATGGCAGAGAAAGTGCATGCTTGGACCTGGACACGGGGACAGAGTTCAGGTCTCAGGTGCCAAGGCCAGGCACGCAGCTCCTCCCCACCCCAGGAGCTGCACATCCTTCTCCATCATTGCTCCTGCCCAGACTGCCCCTCCTGCTGCAGGGTTCCAGACCATACCTTCCAGAACTTGCTCTGGAAGCACAAGCTATGGCGGGCACAGCATTGCGCCAGGCCCCTCGGCCAGCCCAGCACAGCCCTGGCTCCCAAAGTCTGTCCTGTTCCACAGCCCACCTGCCTAACTCCCTGCTCTGGAGGTCCGGAGCGAGGTGGCCTTAAGCTCTTTGCTGCGTCACCTCACCCGCTCCATGCCCGCCCCATCCCCAGGGCCCAGGCCAAGTGCCCTGTGCTGCTCCCTGCTCCAGGATGCCCTCTGCCCCCGACGCCCTCCAGCATTGTGCCCAGCTAGAGACTTAGAAACTGGCTCTCGTGTGAGGTGGATGTGGGAGACGATGGGACCCTGACCGGGGAGGGACCCCAGGCTTCACAGGGCAGACCCCACCTCACCCACTCTGGTGTGGGAGCCGGAGGCTGGGGCTCCAGGGGGCCTGGCCTCACCAGCTGGAGGGCCTGGGGCAGGCTCCTGAGATGCTGGGGTCTTTCTTCTGAGGGGGTCTGTGGACCCAAGCACCAAGGAACCCACCAGTGGAGGAAACGAGGTCCAGAGGCAGCGAGGGGTAGCCTCTGTCCTGGAGAAGGGCTTGGTCCTGGGGCCCAGCTCTCCACGCTGGGCTGGTCTCCACGAGGACGGGATGAAGGCACCCTCCACTCCTCCCTCTGGCCCTCCTGCAGAGCCTGCTGGAGGCCCCACGGTCTCTTCCTCAGGGCTATCCTGGTTTTCCTTGCAGACGCAACCCCCTTCCCCCCCCTTTTCTGATCAGCACAAGGAGTGCTGAAGCTGTTGGCTGCAGCCCCCACTCCCTCTCACTGGGCAGGGCCCCTGGGCACTTGAGGGCGCTTGGCTGTGACCCAAGGACAAAGCCTGGCCGTCCAGGCTCTTGCTGGATCAGGGGCAGCTCCAGTCTGCACTGGGTGAGGACCTGTGTCCCGGGCACCAGTCTTCTTCTCCAGCAGAACTGGCCGGGTCAGCGGGTCTTCCAGACAGCCCCTCCCCGCTCCTGTTTGCTGGGCGCACTGGGGGAGGGGGGGGGGTTCAGGAGCCAGACTTGAGCCAGACTGATGTGTTCTGAATCCCACTGGCATCCACAGGCTCCTGTCTGGGCTTCCATGTCCCTGTCAGGAACACAGGAATAGGAGGTCCTGCCTTGCCAGGCTGCTGTGAGGGGCGGCATGGGAACCCGGAGCTGAAGAGCGGGCCCCGGAATCCTGACTGCGTGGGGACGGAGGGCACAGCCTCGGGGAGGGGGGGGAGCCCTGGGCAAAGCCCTGAAACCGCCCTTCAGGGAGAGGCCTCTCTGCCAGCGAAGGCCTGCAGAGTATGTGCTGCTCCTGGGCAGCGCCCAGCTCCATGCCCACCCCACATCCCCAGTGTGGCCCACCACAGGGCTGGGCAGGAGGCTGGGAGCTGCTCCTGTTCGGATCCTGCACTGAGCCATGTGCAACCTGTGAGCCTCACCGTCCTCATCTGTTAACGCCCTGACAGGGTGGTCACTGGGATTCAGGATAACCTGCGCAGAGCCCCTGGCACAGAGCCCTCGGCACAGAGCTAGCACGTCTCAGCTGTCATCACATCACTGTGTCACGCCAGCACTCACCAAGGGTGAGAACCCCGCACGCAGAGCGAGCCCCGCCCCCTGGGCTAGCTCTTTAGGATGCCCAGACTCTTGACCTGTTGTCACTGGCTCATCTGTGTCGTCAGCTGTGAGGAGTGAGGCCTGGGCTCCTGTGGCACGTGTGGCATGGTTAGAGCCCTGGGACTTCCTGATGGCTGAAGTGAGCAAGACCCACCCATGGGCATCAACCAGGCACTGGCTACTTCCATGGTTTTGACATCCTGAGACCCTGTCAGGAGAGTGGGACAGGCTGGCAGCTCCACCCCTGCAGATCCCTGGGGGCCCCAATCCAGACCAGCCTGCCCAGAACTCTGGGTGCTATTTTCTGGGGCAGGGGCAAAGGCTCACAAAGGGAGATGGGAGTACACAGGGCCCTGCACGGGGGCTGCTCTTCCCTGAACCCCAAACACAGCCCTGGGGGACCACGGGGAGCCATTGCTCACAAGGCTCGGTCTGCAGCCTCAACCACTGCTGCCCGCGGCCCGACCCCAGTGCAAGGGTGCAGGAGCCCCAGTGGCCAGCGAGCTGCCTCTAGTCCAGCCTGCAGTGCCGGTGGTGGGCGGCGGTGGAGGGAGTGCAGCGCAGGGTGAGTACCGTGTTGACGACCGTGCAGGTGAAGCCGGGCCTCGCTGTGGTGGGGTCCAGGTGTCCCTGGTGATGCAAGATTGACAGGGGACGGGACACGGGGGGGCTCCTGACCGTCCCCCAGGGTCGCCATCTTCCCTGGGGCCTGCTGAAGGTGTGCACACCTGGGACCTGGGGAAACGAAAACCATGGCAGGCTGAGGGGGGCCAGGGCAAGGCCAGCTGCCCATCAGCCCCAGGGGAGCGGGGAGAGGGCCAAGGATGCCAGGGTGCCGTGTGGGACCTGGGGTGGCAGCCGGGCCACACGGGCGGCACCAGCGCCGCTGCGGGGCCAGGCCAGGCCCCGTAGGAGCGGGTGTGCGGGGCCCCAGCCCAGAGCCTGGAGCAGGCGGGGACTCCGGGGAAGGGGCCCTGGAGGGTCGGGAGGTGCGGGGCGCGGGGCTCCTGGCCGCAACGCCGACGGAGCGCTGGGGAGGCAGCGCCTCTCTGACCCCGCGCCGCGGGCCCCGGTGCCCCGAGCCGCCCGGTCCCCTGCTCCAGCTCGGTCGCAACAGTGGTCCGGTCCGACGTGACAAGGGTTTTCCCTGGCGCTGTGGTGACGCGGGGCTCCCCGTGGGGCGGAGAAGGACGCCGCTAGCGGGCACGGGGCGCCGCGGGCAAGCTGCACCGGCCTCGGGGGGCGGGGGCGGTCCCGGCCACCCGGAGGGCACCGGCGCCGCGCGGCGGGGCTGCGGGAGGGACCGGCCCCCCGCAGGGACGGACTCGGGGCGCCGGCCGGCCCGCACATGGACCCCGCCGCGGCCCGCCCCACCGAGGCCTCGTCTGCGCCCCGGGGTGCCCACCCGCGACCCCCGGCCGGGCCCGGGCCGAGGTCGCGGCGGCGCGGGGGCGAGGCGACGGCCGCGGTGGGGCCGGGGGGACGACGCGCGAGCGCGGGCGGGCCGAGCATCCCCGCCGCCGCCGCCGCCCGGCGCCCACTCACCTTCCGAGCGGGAGGCGGCCGCCCGCGCGCCGGCCGGAAGTGCGCCCGCGCCCGGCCCCCCGCACGCACTTCCGGGACGCTCTGGGCGCCGGAGGACCCCGCCTCGGTGGCGCGGGGCGGGGCCCGGGCCCGCGGCTGCGGGCTCCACGGCCAAGTGCCCCAGGGCAGCGGCCTCGGTGCCGCCCTTCTCCCCTCGCGGGGTTGCTGCCGCCGGCCGGCAGTCGCTGGAGAGCTTGCGGGGAACGAACTCTTCCTTCCGGGGGGCCCCAAACACCCCTCCCGGCGGCCCCCCGAGTTCCCGAGGCGTGGCCGGCCGAACATCCCCGAGCCCGCCGCGGGGTCCCCCGGAGCCGGAGTCTCCCCGCCGGCCTGTTCTGACGACCCTGAGCCCCGAGCCCGGCCGGCGGGCAGCACAGGGCAGCCAGGGCAGCCAGGGCCGCGGGGCGCGCGGCGCGGGGCCAGGCGGGAGAGAAGCTGGGTGGTCGGGGCGAGGAGGGCCCGGTGACCGCGGGCAGGCGCCGCCTCCGCCTCCGTGGGTGGGACGCGGCCGAAGCCCTGGGCGGCCGCTTCCCCCCGGGCAGCCCCGCGCCCGCCGGACCGCGCTGCTCCCCTCCGCCGACCTAATGCCCGGCCCAGGCCAGCAGCCGGGGTGCCGCTGGGAGCAGGGCAGGTCCCCGCCGCAGCGGAGCCCACGTTCCTAGTGTGCGGGGTGCGGGAGAAAGCACACAACAAACGGGAACACGGCCGCACCCACGCCGGCGTAAGCGCCCCAAGGAAGCACGCAGGGAAGCGCCTAGTGGTCCGACGAGGGCTCCCTAAGCAAGCAACACGAGAGGAGAGGGAGGAGAGTAGGGCAAGCTAGTCACTAGAGGGAGGAGATTCAAAGCAGAAGGAAGAGCATGTGCCAGGGTCCTGAGGCATGAGTGTCCCCAAGGGTTTGGAGGAGAACAAGCAAGCGGGGGCGGGGGTGAGGGAAGGAGAATGGGACATGGGGGGCAAGCTGTCTTGAAGCCGTGATTAGGAGCCCGGATTTGATCTGCACCAGGAGCCACTGAGGGTCCTGAGCAGGGGAGTGACGCCTGATGCACATTTTAAGATCTGTTTAGGGAGGCAGGAGGAGGCAGGTGGTTTAGAGTGTGGGCTGGGTAGGGCCGTGCTGGGGACCAAACTGACATTACCTGCTGTTTGCTGGGATGTGGGGCACGACAACCTGGCGTTTGGGCTGGAGTGTGGCAGCTGGCCCACTTTCTGGGATGGGGCAATGGCCACAGCCGAGTTCTGTTCTGGACACATGGCCCCCAACGAACGCACAGAGGTGGCTGGGGCTCGCCTCTCCCACCCCCTCCTCAGTCTCCCCTCACCCCCTCCTGTGTGGCCCTTTAGTGGGGTGCCAGATGCCTTGGAGGCTCGGCTCCCGCTCTTCAGCCTCAACAGGCCTCCTGTCAAGTGTCTGGGTCTCTGCAGAAAGCTGCCTGGCCCCTGGTTTTGCCACCCAAAGCCCTGGCCCACAGTGCTGCTCCTCTGTCTGCCCTCGGGCGTCTCCCCATCACCTGACTGTGCGGGGACTTTGCAGTCCCATCCTTGGCCTGGTCCTTGCCCCCAGGCATACTGTGCTCTGCAGGGTCTGGTGGCCCCTCCCCTCAGCGGAGACAACCAAGAATGTCTCCAGGTATTCCTGTGTACCCTTCTGGGGGGCAGGGCTGCCCTCAAGAGGACAGCTCTTCCTTGGAAGGCAAACGAGCAAGGGTATGGGACAGGGGCCCAACCCAGGCTCTTCAGCACTCAGTGCTTGCAGGGCATCATCCCAGGGTCTCACGAGGTCGGGGTCTCCCAGACCCCCTCCAGGGTTATGACCGCAGGCATCAGGCAACCAAGGAACCTCTAGTCCCCCAGAACCTGGGGCCGGGACAGCTGTGTCTACAGAGGGACACAGTATTTTGTCCCACAGGAGTCACTCTCATCCTAAGTCAGTGGATTCCTTCTCCGATTATGTCAGTCTCTTACAAGTTTGGTTACCTTGAGGCAGTGGCCAGTTGGGTGTCTGGCTCTGCAGGCCTGAGGCCAGACCCAGCACCTCCCTGGGGGGTCCTGACTGCACCCCCAAACTGCAGGGAGATGACTGGACCCAGTGAACAGAGCAGACTTTTTTTTTTTTTTTTTTTTTTTTTTAGAGCAGACTTTTATTACAGAAGAAAACCTTATCCATGAGCAGCAGCACAAGGACACGTTCTGGGATGAGTGCTGGGGAGGCAGCCAGAAACGAACCAGTGCAACACTCACCTGGATTAAGAAAGCACCACGTGAAAGGTGAACCACAGAAACCACAGAACGAGGACAACACGTCCCCCAGACGTGCAACATACTCGCTTTCTAAAGACTGAAGAAGTGAAGAGATTATAACGTCAAAGTTCATCTGACGTGCTTGGAAAGTCATGTCTCCCGTGTGCACGACCACCAGCGGAGTGAGAGCATCTAGCCCCGCAGCCACCTCCACCTGCCAGGTGTGCGGGGTGTGAGAATCCCACGACGCCCAGTGCTCAAGCTGACAAGTAAACAAGTGCGTGATAAAACCAGATTGCCCCGGGCTGCTGCAGGGACCTGGGGCGCACAATGGGACAGGGCGCTCTTGTGGACCCCAGTCCGGGGGCGACGTGTGCGCTGGGGCCGAGGGACCCTGGGTGCTCACCCTACAGGCCTCGGAAGCCCACGCCTCCGGAAGCTGCAGACAACCACGGGCAGCAGCGTCCACCTGCCCCCGTGGGCCAGCCTGGATCCCGGCAGGACTCTGGTCAAGAGGGCCACTGGCGCTGTGGGCTGTGGAACAGGCAGTTGTGAGGCGGACGCGGGAGACACAATTGCTAAGCTCAGCGCAGAGGTCCCTGGAGGCTCGGAGCAGAGCTGTGTCCTCAGGCAGGAGACACGGAGCCTGCCCATCATCTTTGTGGCTGCTCCCACCCTGCGCTGGCCCTCAGCCCACTCCCTTTCCGGTCCCAGCGCTGCTCCCTTGGCCCTTGGGGACACCTCCTTTACCTGGCTGCGAACCTGCCCTCACTTGTCCTGCTCCAGAGAAAATGTCCATGTGTCCCCAGTGTCACAGGCGTCTGTCATGAGCACCAGGACTCGGGCGCCCTGGGCTGTCCTCCCTGGAACCGAGGCCGCAAGGCTGCGCTCAGTCCAGCCGTCCTCCGCAGCGTGTCTTGGGGAAAGGAATGGTCACAAGTCTTGGTGTCCGGACTCGGGATGGACATGAGAGGTCACTAGAAATCAAGCCCAGGTGACACCCTGGTGCCTACAGCTCCCCAGGAATGCAGAGGACCTGGCAAGGGTGACCAGAGGTCAGCCCCCCAGTCTGTAGGGAGGGGAGGAAGCAGAGCCCCGCTTGCGATGTGGACTCACTGCCCAGTCTCCCACAGCGCTGGCTCCCACCTTCCCTCAGATCGAGGTCGGCATGAGGCCCGTAGGAACAGATCCCAGCGTGAAGGGCGATCTACGGCACGTCCCTGGGACATCTGCTGGCGTCCCCGTGTCCATTCCATTCGAGGTCCTCCGTGGCTCCCCGCCAACCCAGCGCCCTCCATGTGGGCCAGGTGCCGAGGTGCTCCGTGGATGCTGCTGTAACTGCCCTCCGGCAACAAGAACCATGCTCAGCGGGGGGCACCCCAAAGGTTCTCATGTGGAAGAAGCATTTCTCTGGGACATTCCCAGGACTCCAGGGAAGCCACTGACTTTGCTGGTGGGGTCCCTCCCAGGCTGGGCAGGCTCAGGATTACCCCTCCTGGGTGGGCGGGGCCAGAGGTGTGCCGGCAGCGCCGGCAGCGGTGCAAGGTGAGCAAGGTGGATATGGTGGCCTTTGGAGCGGCTGAGAAGCAGCGAAGGCCCCTGGGGGGTTCAGCGCCTTCACGGGGCTCTGGGAGGAGGTGGGAGGCAGACGGGGCCCACCTGCAGCACCCCCGCCCCCCGTGGACTTCCTGGCCGGGCCCCGATCCCACCGCCCTCGGGCGTTGCCTTTCTGCTCACCCAGGGGCCTCCTGGCTGCCTCCTCAGTGGCCTGGGCGCCTCTTCGGGGCTCAGGACTGGGGAACCTTGTTAGCTGGGAGGTTCCCTTCTATGCACGCTTCATCGGGAACTTCTTGACAGGTGAGCTGCTCTCACGGAAACACCTTCTGAACAAAGAAACGCAGTTATCACCTGGCTGGCTGCAGGGAAGCTGCGAGCACACAGGTGGGGAGGGCTGGAGAGGCCTGGAGGCGGGACTGGCCGGGGCTCCACCCACGCACCCCAGGCCTGGGCCCGGACAGACCCGGGAGGAGAGCGCTCGTTTCCGCAAAGTTAAAGTTAGAACAGGAGTGTTGCAGACGCACGTAGCCCTTGGGTGAACGGGACACACCGGAGGCCACCGAAGCCGGGCGCCCAGTCCCCGCGGGCCGCTGCTCCGCCCCGTTGGCTTCTGCGCTTCATCAGCAGCATCTTGGGCGACCGACTTCCTTTGTTCTGAGCCACAGACATGGACGGGCATCTGCTTGCTTCGCTGCTGACGTACATGTGGGTTATTTCCAATTTTCCTGACATCCCACACGCGCTCTACAGATCGCTGCACGGACTCTGGGCGCACATACCAGAGTGCCCCCACGGGATTTTGATGACCCAAGTTTCTGGGCTAGCACCCTATGGCACATCCTTAACTTGCCAAAAAAAGCTACTTTTGTTGCTAAAAATAGATTGATAGCTTTTTATTTTTTAAAGGTTTTATTCATTCATAGAGACAGAGAGAGAGAGAGAGAGGCAGAGACACAGGGAGAAGGAGAAGCAGGCTCCACGTGGGGAGCCTGACGTGGGACTCAATCCCAGGTCTCCAGGATCAGGCCCTGGGGTACAGGCGGCGCTAAACCGCTGCGCCACCGGGGCTGCCCGATCCATAGCTTTTTAAAACTGCATTTTGCTAACAGCACAGCAGATTCATTAGCTGTTTCCGCTGTGGGGAATACACGTTCTGTTCATTGTTTTAGTGAACACAGCAGCAGCAGCAGCAAGTGCGATGCTGGGCACCCCCCCGCGCCGACACCGACACCCGCAGCCTCTGTATTGTTCCCAACAGAAACCCTGCGTCCGTCCCCCTGCACTGTCCGCCCAGGAGTCTCTCCTATGCTGCTGTGCGCGGTGCTCTGGGCCCTCCAAGCCCGGGCCACACCAGCCGGCTTCTTGCGCTCGGCAGCAGCTCGTCACCAGCTCGTCACCAGCTCGTCACCATCTGGGCCTCATTCCCTGTCCAGGCCGATGCTGTCCCCGCGTCTGGGCTCCGCGCACCGTGTGTCCGTTCGTCCAGGGGGTACCACAGGCCACGGCGCCTGGGGGCTCCTGCTTCGCTGCTTCTGCACCTGGGCCTCTGGGAATTCGGATTCTGACCTTTGCCCTGGCAAGCCTGCTAAGCCCTTACTAATCTCCGTACTTGGAGTCGATTTTCAGATTCTAGTAGACGTGGTATCATCTGCTGATAACACACTAAGGGTTTTCCATTATAATCTCAGGTGTGCCTCTTCGTCCTCGTGTGGCCCCTGGGCAGCGCGAGCGGGGGGTGCGGGGGGAGCCCCGAGGGTGGGTCTCTTGGCTCCTGCGCTCGAAGGGGACACAGATACCCGGGACCCCAGGCTGCAGTGCTGTCCCAGGTTCTGATAGATGTTCTCTACCAGGTTTAGACAATTCTAGGATGGTGCATTTTGGGACATAGTTTCACAACATTTAAGATGATAATATGGGGGGGTGCCTGGGTGGCTCAGCGGTAGAGCGTCTGCCTTCAGCTCGGGGCGTGATCCCGGGGTTCTGGGATCGAGTCCCACATTAGGCTCCCCGCAGGGAGCCTGCTTCTCCCTCTGCCTCTCTGTGTGTATCTCATGAATAAATAAAATCTTTAAAAACATAAAAGATGATAATATGCCCCTCCCTCAATCTGTTGATGTGACACATCAGTTTTGAGCCTGACTTGCCTTCCTGACAGAACCTCTGGCCCCACTCCACCATCCCTTCCTGCCGCGTTGGAGGCAGTTTCCAGCTCTGGGCTTGAAACTCGCACACACTCGCGGCTGTCCCAGCTCATAAAGTAAGGGGAGGTGTCTCCGCTTTTCAATCTCTGAGCCCGAAGGAGACTGGAATAGGTGCCTGAACTCAACTTGTGCGCCATCTGGACTCGCATCCTTGCGCGGCGGGGGGGGGGGGGGCTGGGGGGGAGAATTAAGCTCCGGACACTCGTGTGCAGCGCTTACAGGTCTTTGGGCCACTGGCTCTCGGGCGGCCTCCGCAGCTCATCTGTGCTCACATTCCCTGGCGCGGAGTTTTGTCTTTTCTGATCTCTGACGCCCCTGCTGTCACTTCTCAGCATTTGCGGTGGCGCGTTTGCTCCCGTGGCCTCCTGGCCCCACACTGGACTGCCGGCCAGGACGGGGCCCCCCTGTTTCCTTCCCACGACAGCCTCCGACACACTGGTTTTGCTACTCTGTCACTCTGCATTTATTCCGCTGTGTTTTTTATAACTTCTCAAGCCAGAGGCTCAGCTTCTGGTCTCTAGCTGCTCTGCTGATGAGTCCTGAGTGCTTAGGGCTGCATGTCCCCACGTGGCTTTAACGGCTCCTGGGGAAGCTCTGGCCAATCCTGTTTCAGTGTCAGCAAGGTCTCAGTATTTTAGAGCCTTCGCTATGTCTTTTCGTTTGAGTCTCATTATTGGGAGGGTTTTCCTTTTCCTAGGATAGGAGCTTCATTTGAACTGAGAAACCCTCAAAACAGATTCACGGGGAAGATCTGACTTCGGTGTGTGGTGGCGGGATGCGGTGGCGGGGAGCGCAGGAGACACCCCCTGCCTTGCCAGAGCCGTGCCAAGGCAAACAAGACCACCAACTGATCTGAGTTTGATTTCGTGATTTTTCTCATGACTGTAAGACTTCCAAGTCTCATTTTAAAATAAGTATTTTCCCATTGCTCTTTTTTCCTGCTGATGCAGGTGAAGTCAGCTGTGGTTTTCCTGGAGGAGGCGCCAAGGGCTGTCGGCAGGCATGGCCACCTCCCATGCCTCGCTACGAACATGAACACCCGGCAAGAAGCCCCACGCCCACTGTGGGACTTGAACTCACAACCCGGAGATCAAGAGTCGCAGGTTCCACCCACAGAGCCTGCCGGGCGCCCCCAGAGCCACCATCCTTAAAACAGTTGGGGTGAAGCAGCAGTGCCCTGAGGACTTCACGTGAGTCACCGAGTCAGGTTAAGCACCGTCAGCATCCCACGTCATGCCTGCGGAAACTGAGGCAGCACGAGGTTAAGAGAGGCCCAGGTCCCACCTGGGCAAGGTCACTAACCCCTGTGTTCTTCACCACCCACCTCCTCTCCAGAGAGCAAAGCCATATTGGGTGGGAGTCTATTTCTTTGTCTCCTAACAAACTGGCACGGACGAAAACGCACCTGCCTGCCGCTGGAGAGGAGGGCAAACCCGCTGTCTGTGCGCTGCCGGGGCGCCAACCGCCACAGCCCGGAGAAGGGTCCCGGCCAGGCTCATCTCCACCGTCGTACCACGTCTGGAGACCCATCCTGCTGCCCTGAATACAGAAAAGGTATTTATCTCCACACTATTTGTAACGCCCTGAACCAGAGAGAGCCCACATGCCCCCCATAGGAGACCTTTCTCTTGGGTTCACCGCGAGGCCGTGGTGCCCAGGAAGCTGGCGGCCGGGAACATGCTGCAACACGTGACCCATGTCACACAGCACATGCATCCTGGGACGGGCTAAGGCAAAGCGGATGCCCCTGGGTCCGGACGCCCACCCAGGGTGAGCGTCCCCACCCCGTCCTCCGGCACCCTGGGATGAGCACCCAGCCCCCGCAGCCCCCCCACCCCCGGTCTCTTTCCACAGGCCTCCAGCACAACCTGGGGGGGGGGACTCTGACCCTCATGCACCCTTCACCTAGAGCGGCCCCCTCTGGCCACCACCCGTCTCTGTGAATGAAGCTTTTCTGGCACACGGCCACACTCGCTCACTTCTGTGTCATTGGGGACTGTGGCCCCAGGTCACAGTGGAGAGGAGTGGTGACAGGCATCAGGGCCGTGGAGCTGACAAGTTGCCACCTGGGCCTTTACAGAAAGCGTCTGCCAACTGTGCTCTGGACGCAGGAGCCGCTGACACCCAAGCAGTGTGCTTCCTCGCACCCGGTGCTCATACACGTCTCCTTACTGTCTCTGCCGAACATCTGAGAGTAAATTGCAGACCTCGTGCCCGTGTCCTTGGAAAGCTTAGTGTGCGTCTCTGACAACCAGGATGAGGCCCGGGATGACCACAGGCCACAAGCCAAGCACGGAGTGCGGAGACAGATGCAGCCCTGCCACCCAGTGGACAGCATGGACATAAGGTTTGCCAAAGGTCCCAGGAAGGTCCCTGACAGCTATGCTCCCATCCGGGGTCACACACTGTGGCCCCCACCCCCCGGGATCTCCTGCCCCACCTGGGGCGATCTGAGTCGGGTGTGGGAGGGCCTGCTGTGCCCGGGGGCTGGGGGACAGGGGTGCCCAGCTCAGGTGTCATACAGCACAGCTTTTAGAAAGGACATGAGTGGGCAGCCTGGGTGGCTCAGCGGTTGAGGGTCTGCCTTCAGCTCAGGGCGTGATCCCGGGTCCCGGGATCGAGTTCAGCATCGGGCTCCCTGCAAGGAGCCTGCTTCTCCCTCTGCCTGTGGCTCCTCTCTGTGTCTCTCATGAGAAAATAAGTAAAATCTTAAAAAAAAAAAAAAAAGAAAAGAAAGAACAGGAGCAAACACCTACCAACCTGGAGAAGCATTTCCGCTGAGAGCATCTGCCCTTTGGCGTCTGTGACCTGATGGAGAAACGTCTCTCTTGATTCAGGACCTTCCTGCAGGATATATTCCCCAAAGACCAAGGCCATTCTGGGGCTCCAAACAGCTGGAAGTGCATCATTTCCCTAGTAAAAGCCCTGTTGCCTCCTAAGTGACTGTCACATCACCCTCCTCACACCGTTGGAAACTCTGGGACCCCTGGCAGCTCTCTGCAGAGCGAGGAGCCCCATGTGGATCACTCCTGGAGGGCAGCCTAGGGTGGGCACGGAGTGGGGACTCGCCCGGGGGAGATGGGGCCTGGGGACCAGGTGAGAAGACGTGAAACTGACCTGGACGCTGACCCCTGGGGGGCAGGGCGCACTGGCTCCCTTCTGGACACCCCCGTGGCAGATGCAGGCTGGCCTGAGCTGCCCTCACATCCTTGGGGCCCCCACATGTCCAGGGCAGGAATTGCCCGCGATGGCAGCCCGTAGATCCTGGGTGATCCACACGGCGCGTCAGGCCGCTCACCGTGGCAGGGGCTGGGCTGGGTGGAGGCAGGAGGGGCCAGTTCCCAGGGACACGGGGTGAGGGCAGGGGTTCCAGGGCTGGTGCTGCACGGCTGGAGGGGGGAAGCCGGGGCACAAACCGCAGGACTGTCACCACGGCCAGCCTCGCAGGGACAGCAGGTGGGTGGCGTGGCACCAGGGCACCGACCGCGGAGCACCGCTGTCTAGCTCAGCGCTGCAGGCTCCTGCCTGGTGCACAGGGATGGGCTCGGGGCCTGGCAGGTCCACAGTCTGCAGACTGGAGTCCCCCCAAGGAGCAGGTGAGAGGGCGGAAAGCAGAGCAGACGCCACGGGCAGAGGCTGCAGGTGCTGGGCCGCTCCCCGGAAGCCGCGGCCTCCGGGCACAGACAGCGGGGGATACCCCGTCTCTGGTGCCGCGGCCACAGGTGCCTCCCGCGTTATCACGGGATCTTGATCCAGGGCTGCTTCGCACCGGAGAGGTCTGTACCACGCTCGGGCACTTGCTTACTGTGCAGGCTGACTTTCCTGATGACGGCGGGGCGGCGCGCAGGTGCATGGGGCTCGGGGCTGCCCGGCACCCATCGGGCACTCAGGAGGGACAGCGGGCGCGCGGCCCCCACGGGCCCCATCGGCACAGGCAGTGGCTCGGCAGCTTCCTACACTCAGTGCTTCTTCCGCGGGTGACGCTTCCGATGGCGGATGAGGCAGGAGCTGTAGGCAAAGGTCTTCCCGCATTCCTGGCACTCGTACGGCTTCTCCCCGGTGTGCGTCTTCCGATGTTTCAGGAGGTTGGAGCCGCAGTTGAAGGCCTTCCCGCATTCGCTGCATTTGAAGGGCTTTTCTCCAGTATGGATTCTGTGGTGCTTGGTGACGTCGGAGCTGTGGCGGAACGTCTTCCCACACGCGTCGCACGGGAAGGGCTTCTCTCCTGTGTGTACCCGCTGGTGGCGGAGGTGGTCTGTCTTGTGCTTAAAGACGCGGCCGCACTCCCCGCACTCGTAGGGCTTCTTTCTCTGGAAAGGAGTGAACACAGGGACCCCCTCAAAGTCATCTTTAAACGAAGCATCGAAGGCGTCAAATAAATGTTCTTCATCCTCGGGGCTCAGGCTGGCTTCCTTGCTGTGCTTCCTCGCCACAGAGGACCTCCTGGGCTTTTTCCCCCCAGACACATTCTCTTCTTTGGGAGCGTCCTTCAGCACCTCTACTTCTTCCTTTGGGGTCTGTGCCTTCTTTTTGCCCGTGGGCTTCTCCATCTTTCTCTGTTCCCAGCAGAGAGGAAGGACCACCGGAAGCCAGGAAGGGCTAGGGAGAAAGGCCAGGGCCTGGACTCCCCACTTCTTCGGAAAGCTCTCCCATTAGACACAGCTCTTCGTTTTCCCGAGCTTGTAACGAGAGCTCCGGAGCAGAAAGCTTGCACCAGAGAGGGGACGCCACCAATCCTTGTGCTGCCGGAGAAGCCAAACCATGAAGGTTAGATTACAGGCGTGTGTGGGGAGGACATAGCTGTGGGCTCTTGCGGTACGGAGGAGCTCAGGGACGGATGACGGGGGCCACCGGGGACCTTGGCCCCTTCCCTGTCCGTGTGTTCCCTTGGACATGAGCCTTTCACACTGGACGTGACCAAACAGAACACTCGCCCTAACCCTCTCCTGGGGGACGGGGTCTCCATGCCTGTGTCCAGGGGACCAACAACTCTGTGTGGTCCCCACATTGGAGGTTTCCCCTCATTTCCCCCCTCCTCCTCCACTTCGTGTATTTGGGACCAGATGATGTGCTTCTGGAGCCACAGGCTGCAGGATGCACCTGCGTCCCCCCTTTGGGAGCTGCCCTCCTGTCACTTAGAGCCTGGAGTCTGAGATGGACCAAACTTGGGGCTGGCTCCCTAGGGGCGCCCCTGCCCTCCTCCCATGGCCTGTCTCCGTACGGCGGCCGCAAACCCCCACCATGTACCTGCCCCGGTCCCCAGGGGCGGTCCCCAGGGGCCTCCCTCATACTGAAGAGCCCTATACCCTGACCTGGCCTGCTCTCTGGCGCTGCCCCGCCTCCACCCCCCCCCCCCCCGGGTGCCCAGTTCCGCTACAAATTCAAGTGGGATCCAGCAGCCCCCGGGGTTCGCAGGAGCATCACCCGCAGGGCTCCTATTTCCTTGGTTGGGATCTCTCGTCTGTTTTGTTTCTGCATCATCCCTGAGCTCCTGAGCTGCATCTTCTCCGTGCTAACGGAACCCCAGCATGGCCTCCGCACACTTCAGACTCTCCACGTGCTCGTGGAAGGCATCTCCAGGAGACTGAGAAAAACCGCTTTTTTTTTTTTTTTTTTTTTAAAGCTCCACAGGCCGGTCCTGTTCTGATCCTCCGAACATTCCTTGCAAACAGGGTTCTCAGCAAGGGCACCGTGGCCTGTGTGATGCCCTAGTAACACTCCCGGTGATGTAGATTCACCTTTTTAATCTGCGTCTATCCAACTGCTGTGCGTGAAAACACCATTGCTTTTTTTTTTTTTTTTTTTTTTTTTTAAAGTAAGCTCTATGGCCAACATAGGGCTCGACCTCAAGACCCTAAGGTCAAGAGTCACAGGCTCCACGGACTGAGCCAGCCCGGCGCCCCCTAGTGATGTTTTAAGGAATAGATGCTTTGAATCGTCAAAGCCACCGGGGAGGTGCCTGGGCTTCCCTCGTCTCCCGCAGGCAAAGGCAGGGAGCCCAGGACGTCGGGACAGGGGGGTGGGAGGCTGGCCTCGGGCCACGTCGCCCGCAGGCCCTGCTGCAGGCCGGCTCCGGGAGGCTGCGGTGCCCACCAGGCGGGAGCCGGAGCTGAGGGCACCGGAGGCCCAGGGGCTGGGGAGCGTGCAGAAGTAGGGGCCCTCCGCGGCACCCGATCGACCCCCCGGAGGCCGGTGTCCGGTCGGCAGGAAGACAGCCAAGCGCAGAGCCGCCGCGGAGACGCCTCACGCCGTACCCACCGCTGCCGGCCGGCTCCTCCGCGCTCCCGGCTCCTGCAGGCGGGGCCCCGAGGGACGGCGGGCGGCGGCCCGGGGCCTCGGCCGTGTCAGCCCCGCACCCCTAGCTAGGGGCCGGCGCCCGCACGGCTGCTGCTCGGGCATCGTCCTAGATACTCGTCCGGTCGGCCCCGTTCAAGCTGCCCGGTGCCCGGCGCCAGGAGGACGCCCAGCAATGGGACCGTCGACGCCGCAGCCGCCCCGCGGGGCCCGGGACGAACCGGCGGCTCCCCCGGCTGGATGCCAGGGGTCCGGGAACCGGCGACCTCCGCGCCCCGCCCCGCCGCAGCCCCGCCGCAGCGCCGCCGCAGCCTGGACCCCCGCGCCAGCCGCCCGGCCCGGCGCCCCCGGAAGGACCCGCCCCTTCCGGCGCCGCTCTAGGGGGCCCCGCCCCTTCCGGCGCCGCTCTAGGAGGGGCCCCGCCCGGCCTCTCGGTGGTACGCCGCGGACGGCTCCGCCCTCCAGCTCGCCGCCTCCTTTCCGTTTCTGCCAGGACCGCCCCCGAGGCCCCGCCCCTCGCTCCCCCCACCCCCCCCTCCGCACAGCAGGTGCCCCGGCGTCCCCGCCGCGTCTGCCCCACACCCTCGTGCCGCCCGCCTGCTCCCTCAGCTCCTCCGAGCCCAGGGACCACCCCACGTGTACTCGTTTCCTGGTTCCCTGGAACTGCGCCGCTCACAACGCTTGTTGATCCCCCGTTCGCGGGGGACGGGTGTCCAGGCTCGGCTGCCCTCCCCTGGCCGCGCCACGGCTGCCGTCTCAGCGGGAGGCTCGAGTGTCGCCTCCCCCGGTGGTTGACAGGACAGGACCCATCTCCTGGGGGCCGCGCCGCCGAGGGCCTGCTTCTCATTGGCTGTTGGCTGGAGGCTGAGGTGGGCCCTGGCCCCCCCCCCACCGGGCCCTGCCATGCGGCCCCCTCCCAGCGTGGCTGTTCGCGGGGAGGGGGAGTCTTGTAGAACATAGTGCGAGTGACTGCTCGTGACCGTCCTTATACAACAACATAACTACAGGAGTGACCTCCGGTCACCATCATACAACACCACCCCACTGCAGGAGTGACATCTTGTCTGTCCCGCCGCCATACTCTGGCTCAGAAGCAAGTCGCAGGTGCCGCCCGCACTTGGGGAGGGCAGCAGGCTCTAGACACCACAGCCTCCCCAGCCTCCACACTCCACCACCCCGCCCTGCAATTTTTTCAGAGCACATTCCAGTGTGTGACATACCCTGTCCTCTCCTGGTTAGCGGGTTTCCCAGGCCCAGGCCCACCAGGAGCGTGGGGCAGGTGGCGCTGCAGACCTGCGCAGTGAGGGCGGCCACGCGAATGATTGGTCCCCGGGGAATCAGGGTCGTGTTCACACTGAACTCTAGTCCGTGAAGCCTGCGGCTGCAAAAACACGATGTCCACGCCCTGGTCCCAGAAGGCGCCCTCTGGTTGACACCGGCCACGGTCACCTGAGCTATTAGGGAGCCCGCCCTCCTGCTGCTGGAGGCTCTGCACAAGCTGGGTGGGGAGCAAGTTCTTGAAATACGGCAGAATGAGGTTCCCACGTCCACGGCCGCTTCCTTTCATGAACGCTGTCTCTGTGGCGAGTGATGCTGTTTGACAGCATCTCACTCTGGACCGCGGTAAAACGGTCACTTAGAATCATCTTAGAGTCCTTTAAAAAACCTTTTTTGCAGGTGCCCTGTAAGAGCGGGTGAAGTCTGCCCCGGGGCCGTGGAGGCCCCCGGTGGCCGCCGCAGTCGGTGAGCAGGCCCCATGGAGCAGGTGTGCTGGTCAGGCCGTCTCTGAAACCCCCGCAGAGCTCCAGGTGCTACCGATGCCACCTCCAGAGGTCCCAAGTGGCACTGGTATAACTTGAGAGCGCTCCAGATGGTTCTACTGAGCAGCCAGCATCCAGAACCGCTGTCCCGACACAGGCCGGGATGCAAGCAGGGGCTCGGTGACACCTCGGCCGCCGAGCAGGGGGAGACCCAGGAGTGGCGCCCTCAGGTTTCGTATTCTTCCAAGAAACATTGGTCCCTCACCTGGGGGCACGTTCTTCCACTATGGGTCACACCCGTTTACACAGAAAAGCTAACCCGTTTACCCCTCGAGCCTACACTTTAGGACAAGCCGAGTGGGAAGGATGCTCCTCCAATTACACGATCCTCCCCGTGTTCATCGGCTGACAGGCTTAACATTCATTCGTTCATTCACTCACTCATTCATTCATTCATCACTAGGATCCACACCCAGCACGGAGCCCAACCCGGGACCTGAACTCATCACCCTGAGATCAGGACCCGAGATGAGATCAGGAGCCCGATGCTCACCCATCTGCACCATGTGGGCGCCCCACTGACAGGCTCACAGGGAGGGGCATTATGAGGGTGTTGGCAGAGTGGCAGCAGGCCAGGGGGCGTTGCCCACTTCCCTCCAGTGGGGACTCCCAGTTCCCGGTCAGGCCCGCCCTGGGCCCAGAGGCCTGGTGGCGCCTGCGCGGCTTCCCTTTCTCCCTGACTGTGGGGCTGTGTGACCATGTGGCCGGCAGCCATCTGGCACGGAAGGCTTTCCTGCAGCCGTCGTCTCCACAGCTGGCTCATCAGAGAATGCTCCCAGGTCAGGGTTTAGGGGACTGGGCCCCTCAGGGGCGTCCCCTGAGGCGGGGAGGAGAGCTGAGTCTTGGCACAGGCCGGCCGTGTTCACTGCTCATCTTGGGCTCTTTCTGGGAGGATGTGGGGTGAGGGGAGCCATGCAGAGACTTCCCCCCAACCCTTGCCCCCTGTTCTCTGAGACCCTGCAGCCAGCCACCAGCGCCCCACCAGCCCCCCACAGAGCCCTGTGCACCCTCCCTGGTGCGCCCTCAGGCAGGACACGCGTCTGAGCTGCGAGCCTCCCCGGAGGCCCAAAGGCCTGAGTGTCAGGCGACATGGAGCCACACGGGAGGTGGGAGGCTCCAGGTGGGCCCGGGGTCCATCAGCTCCTGCAAACCCGGTGGTCACCAGAGGGCCAGCGTTCAGTAAGCTGCATCCTCAGGGACGTCCTGCTTTGGGATCAACACCTCATCCTTGGTTCTCATAGGGGGAACAAGGACAGGAAATGCACCGTGGCCACCTGCTTCCTGTTTTGGGAGAAAGGAAGTCCTGAGACCACCCCAGGTGGCGGTGAGGGGGGTGCGTGGACAATGGCAGCTGACCCAAGGGAGCCAAGGGTGGGCCGGAGAGGGGAGGAGTCCCAGCGACCCCTGGGGAGGATGGAGGCTGCAGGGGCAGAGTGCCCAGGGAGTGTCTGCGCCCCTTGTTCCAGCTGACAGGTCCTGGGCTTGCTCCGGGGGACAGGACTGGATGGGGGCACACAGGGCCCTGAGGTGGCCCCAGGGGTGGTGAGACAGCTTGGGTAGGGGCCCCTCAGCCCAGTGTGCTTGTTTGTCCTCTCCAGGTCAGGGGCCATTGTAGGGGAGCAGAAGGGAGGGGGGTGACCGGATGGACTCAATGCTGGGAGGGGCAAGAGTGTGAGAGCCTGGACCCCCTGCCCCCTCCCAGGAACAGCTCCAGGGGTCAGAGCAGGGACCACCACATCACCCCTGGCACTAGAGCACCAGAGCCTGGCTGCTGGTACCTTTGGCAGCCTCCACGGGGATCCCAGAAGATGGGTCCTGCTTTCCTCCAGTTTTGTGGGAAAGGGCACTGAGCCCAGAGAGGCTATGTGGCTTGCCGAGATCACCCAGCTGGGAAGTGGCCTGTTCCGACGTGAGGCCTGGCCAGCATGTGAGCCCTGGGGCTGCACGGGCTCCTTATTGTCTTAGCAGCTCCCAGGAAGATTCTCGACAGCATCCAAGCCGCAGGGCAGAGCCTTGACCCATGCCATCTACTCCAGAAGTTTCCAGCATTAGGCCCTTAAGGAGCACCCTCGGGGGTTCAAGGACCTGCACGTGTCCTGGGGTGAAGGGCAGGCTCTGGAGGCTCACCAGGTGGGCCAAGGCCCTGCGGCCTCTCCCTGTCCTGTGCTACCAGCCTGTGGTACACAGGTGTCCTTCCTCGTCCACGGGTAGGCAGGGCTCTTGGAAGGGGTGCCTCGTGCCCCCAGCTCTCAGTCTAGACAAGAGGATCTGACGCAGGTGCCTGCGGTCACCCACTGCAGCACCAGCACCGGGCACGCTTTGCCCAGGAGGCCTGTCCAGACCAGGGGCTCTGGCGTCTGGAGGACAGACTACTTTGGGCGTAGCCGCGGGGTCAGGGGTGTGCCGATGGAGGCTGAACATCCTTGCTGCTTTGAGGAGGGAAAGTGCGGGGCTCCAGCACCCACGGCTGCCACGACCTTCCTAGGGGGGTGGGGCGGGGCGGGAGTGCCGTGATGCTGATTCCAGGGCAGAGGCGGGGCCTCTGCATGATTCCAGCTTAAAAGTAAAATTTCCAGGGACACCTGGGTGGCTCAACGGTTGAGCCCTTCCCTTGGGCTCAGGGCGTGATCCTGGGGTCCGGGGATCGAGTCCCACATCGGGCTCCCTGCATGGAGCCTGCTTCTCCCTCTGCCTATGTCTCTGCCTCTCTCTCTATGTCCCTCATTAATAAATAAAATCTTAAAAAAAAATAAAATAAAAAAAATAAATAAATAAAATCTTTAAAATAAAAATAAATAAAAATAAAAAATAAAATACATTTTCCAGTTATTTTACCAGTAAAAATGTTTTGTTTTGTTTTGTTTTATTTTGTTTTGTTTTGTTTTTTCAGGAATGGCAGAGAACTGCAAGCCAAAGCCAGCAAAACCACAGGCAGGTGTGCCCCGCAAAGGATGAAGTGGAGCGCCGAGGGGCTGCTGTCAACTGAAAGCCCATTGGACTAAACTGGGAGCTGGATGTGTGACGGCTTCTCATTGGCTGGGCTGTTGCCAGGGGAGGAGGAAACCTTCCTTCCTCCCGCCCTGAGGTGAGGGAGCAGGAACGCAGTAGCGTGGGGAGGGCCGCTCCATTCCCATCGGATTTGTGGTTCGGATTTGTGGTTCGGATTTGTGGTTGGTGAGGGTGGGAGGGCATGAGAGCTCCCCCTGCCCAAACTCCCGACTTCCCTTTTAGTGAGGTTTCCTTTTACGAATTTTCTCAGTAGGCCTGGGGTGCGGTGGGAAAGACCCCGGTAGGAAAGTCGTTCTGGCCGGGAGGGGCCCCTGTGGGGCAAGCACTGGGGTCCGCAGGCACACGGCAGCACAGCCCCTGCAGCTGGAGCCAGCCCAGTCACCGTAGAGACCACCGACTCTGCAGGGGGGGCACCCTGGGGAATCCTGGTGGTGGGGGTAGGGTTGCTGGGGGTCTGAAGTGGGGGCTATAGGTAGGACAAGCAGCCGTGACAGGTCACTGGGCACCCTGATAGACAGGTGGACAGTACTGAGGAGGCCAGCAGGAGGCCTTGGGTAGGGCCTGGTGCTTGCGAGCTGAATTCCTGTGCTCCGGCCCCCCATCTCTGTGCAGGTCCCCACCTGGGCCAGGCCATCACCACTAGGCCCCATCTCCCCCATCCTGGCAATCACCACCCTAAGCTCAGCTCAGGCCTGACGCCACTCTGTGCGCCCTCATGGAGCTAGCTCTGTCTCAGGCCCTCCTTAGGGGCTGGATTGTGTCCCCCAAATCCATCTGCTGAGTCCTGGTCTCAGG
This sequence comes from Canis lupus baileyi, assembly GCF_048164855.1. Taxonomy (NCBI): domain Eukaryota; kingdom Metazoa; phylum Chordata; class Mammalia; order Carnivora; family Canidae; genus Canis; species Canis lupus. The sequence continues at coordinate 38,988,558 of NC_132851.1, read as the reverse complement.
ACTTCAGAGGGTGACTGTGCTGCAGGAGGTGATCAAGGTAGAGGAAGTCACTGAGAGCCCTGATCCACGCCCACTGGTGTCCTTACAAGAAGAGACCAGGATGCAGACAAGCACCGTGGGATGACCCTGTGAGGCCACAGGGACAAGACGGTGTCTACACACTGAGGAGAGAGCCCTCAGGAGGGACCGGTACCGCTGGCACCTTGATCCTAGCCTTCTTCCTCCAGGACTGTGGGATGGGACGTTTCTGTCATTTCAGCCCCCAGGGTCTGGTGCTCCCGGCAGCCGGAGCTGACTAGTGTACCCCTCAACCCTGGAGTTTCCTTCTTCAGCCTCCGGCAGGGCAGGGTACCCCCTGACACTCCGGTGACACAGGGCCCCACATGCAGCAGTGCCGTCTGCATACCCGGGAGAGGCGTGGTCTGAATCAGTGCCCCTCGGGGGGTCATGGTCCCCTGGGGCTGCCCCCCACCAGTGCCAGCCTGAGCCTGAGGTCTGGTTGATGGAGGGCAGCTGCAGCCCAGGGTAAGGTCTCGGGCCAGGAGCGGGGTCCCTGGAGGAGCCGACTCCGTGGATTCTGAGTGAGGATCCGGGCCCCGGGGTGAATCCCCGGACCTGGAAACCGGGCCCTGGAATACCCAGGGCCTGAGGCGAAGAGCTCCGCGGCCCAGGCTCCCAGGGTCCAGGCTGGGCTGGAGTTTGCCTCCACGGCGGCCACGAAGACCACACGCTTGCTCAGGAGATGGAGTCCACCCAGAGCGTTCCCCTGCTGAGTCCCGGGGGTACCCCGGTGCTTGGGCTGCTGGGCTCCATGCTCCCAGGACGGGGGTCCTTCCGGGTGCAATTAGATGGGTCTCCCGCTCCTCAAAGCTGACGGCACTGGGGACTGTCCCAGTCCGCAGACTAGGGGAGCCAAGGCGTCCTCTTGGGTGAGCACAGAGCCTGAGGTCCAGAAGGCCCTTGCTGGGGCCCAGACCTCAGGGGCGGGCACGGGCGGGGCGGGGCGTGGAGAGGGCGGGCACGGGCATGGCGTGGCGTGGGGAAGGCGGGCACGGGTGGGGGGGAGGGCGGCATGGGCGGGGCGGGACCGTGGGGAGCGTGGGCACAGGTGGGGTGGTGCCACCTGTGTTTCTCCTCTTCCTTCATCTTGCTTCTCCGCGGGAATGTGGAGATGGGCCCGGGCTCCTGGGGCTACAGCCTAGGACCCCTTGCCTCCACGCCCCCTGAGCCAGTCCCTGCAGCCACCGACCACCCGCACGTGCCCTGCGCGCCCCACAGGCCCGCCTCTCTGGGGAGGCCTATGCACGCTGAGGTCAGTGAGTTAGAGACAACCCGCAGGTGTGGACCAGCCCCATTCCCCAGACTTGCGCTCCAAGGGAGGGTGAGCGCTGGGGTAACCTTGGCAGCCCCAGTGCCCGAAGGGGAGTGCCTTCAGGGGGGGCCTGTCACCCTCTGGCTCTGTCACTGTCTCCCCTGCACCCCTGGGACCTGCCTGCGCCAGGCACCCTCCCCACCCCCACCCCCGCCCTGGGGCCCTGCATCCTCAGTGGCATCTTCCTTGGGGGTGTTAGATACCCACGGTCCCCAGGTGGTCAGAGCTCCGGGGAGGGAGGTGTGGTTAGGGTTGGTCCCACGAGTTGGCCTCAGGCACCACACCCAGCTCAGCGACAGCCAGCGCTGGGGGTGGGCGCTGGCGCACCAGGTGGAGGGAAGGGTGTGTGCGAATTGGGGGACTGCCTCTTGGAGACACGCGAACCCCGGCAACTCTGCCACCACAGGCGGAGGGTGACACAGGGGGGCCATGCCCCGGGGGCAGGGTGGGGGAGCCTGTCCCTCCCCTGGATGGTTTGTCTCCCCTCCCCCACCGACCCATCGTATATTCAACCTGGAAAATCCTGGTTCTCTAGAAGCTGAATCTAGCAACAGGCAAGGCAAGGGTAGCTGAGGCGCGTCCGGACGGCAGGAGATCTGCTAGGGGCCACCCGCGGCTGAGACTTCGGGCTGTGGCCCCTGTGACCAGGTGAGCCCTTCTGCAGGCCCTGGGCCTGGGCTTTACCCGCCGTGGGCCCGAGGCCCAGCACACAGCCAGCGCGGCAGGTGTCCGGTGGGGCGTCTGCTGTTGGGGGGTGCGGAGTCCGTAATGACTGGCTGACACCCGCGTTCTAGTCCCCGCAGACTGGGATGTGTGGGCTCTCGGGCAACGGGACTTTGCAGCTGTGATGCAGATGTGGTCTCTTGGGATGAGAGATTGTCCTGGATTAGGTCATCACAGAGGCCTTCAGGATGGGGGTGGAGGGAGATTTGAGGGAGAAGGAGTGAGGGGTGGGAGGGTGGAGGAAGTGCTGGGAGCTGCGGGTCAGGCGGCCAGGAGGGAAGGCCGGAGGCCCTGCTCCCCTAGAGCGAGGTGCGCAGCTCCCCAGAGAGGCGGGCCTGTGGGGCGTGCAGGGCAGGTGTGGGTGGTCGGTGGCCGCAGGACTGGCTCAGGGGGCGTGGAGGCGAGGGGTCCCAGGTTGTAGCCCCAGGAGCGTGGGTACTGGCCCAGCTGGAGCCTGGAGGCCTCAGAAGCGGGAGCCGCGGGGTCTGGGGCAGCTCCAGAGGGTGGAGTTGCCCTTTCCAGCTTTTTGTTCCATTTGGGCCTCAGTGGGTTGGGTGAGGCCCACCCGCGTGGGCAGGGGCCCTCTTTTTACTCAGACTCTAATGTCTTCTGGAAAGCTGTCCCAGACACGCTGATTCACGGGCCTCCCTCCACCCAGGGAGGCTAGTGCATGAGGTGGACCCTCAAAGACCCCGAGAGGAACATGGCCCTTCATTTCAGACCTCTGACCTCCAGAGCCCTAGGGAGCGCGCTGGGCCCCTGGGTTCGCGCTCACAGCGATGGCAGTTCTGGGACACGGATGTGGCGACCCAGCAGGACGTGCTCCCAGGCCGGGAGGATGCGGCTGGCTGGGAGGCAGTGGCCCCACGAACCACCTCCTGACCTGCGGCCGGCAGTTCCTTCCTGGGCCTAAATGTCGTGCTGGGGACAGTGCACTGGGGCCTCGGGCTGGACCTGGCCTGGGATCCAGCTGCGTCCTGGCCCTCGTCTGGCCCCACCCCTGTGTCGGGCTTGCTGGGGCGCCACCGACCTGCCACCTAGCAGACAAGGAGACCCAGCTGGGGCAGTGGGGGCGTAGGGAGGTGAAGGGGTTCGTCTGGGTCACGGCGCAGGCGGGCACGGCTCACCCAGGTGGGGGGGCGTGGGGCGTGGCCTTAACGAACATTTAAACCAGACAGGGTGACCCCCGAGCTGTGCTTTATCTGCTGTGCTTTAGTGGGCACTGTGTGGGTGAGCGTGTGTCGGTGAGTGTGCGCCCTGGCGGAGGGAACACGAGAGTGTAGGTACCTGCAGGAGTGCGTGTGTGACAGTGTGCAAGGAGGCAATGGCAGAGACGTGAGACTGGCTTCAACCCCACAGCCATTGGTTTCCCTCCCAGGGAGAGGGGTCCCGGGGTAGGCAGTGTGGGGCTCCTGGTCACCAGCGATCTCCACCCCTTCCTCCATGCTGCCCCACCAGCCTCTTGTGCTGCCTCATGGTGCAAAGTGGCTGCGGAGCCCCAGCCAGCATTCCAAGCAGCAGGAGGGAGGAAGGAGAGGAAAAACACCCCTGTCTCCTCCACCCCAGGGATTTGCCCCCAGGGAGGCCTTGAGCTTTTCATTAATAAGGAAAGAAGAAAGCGGAGAGTGGGAGGCTTCTCCACCTGCCGGAGCTACCTGATGTGCAGGGCAGGCCTCGGGGCTTCCCTCCCCAGGGGCTGCTGAGTTGGTGGGGATCGAGGGGTCCTGTAAGCCTGTTCAATACTGCTCTGATGGGGAAACTGAGGCCCAGACCCAGGCCTCCTCCCTCCTATCCCAGGGTCCTGTTGGGCACCGGTCAAGGAAGGCCACGAGCCCAGCAGCCAGTGGTGGCCGCCTGGCTAGAGAGGGCACTGGGCACCCCCACCCCCCGCCCAGTCCTCATCTTAGGAACCCTGGCAACAGTCGTGGGTGGAGGTGTTTCAGGGGTGGGAGGAGAATGTGGCCGCCTTCCTCGGCATAGGATGCGTATTTTCTGCACCCGGGCTATATGGACCTGCCCTGGGAGCCCCCGAGGCCTGGCCCTGGCCCCTCACCCTGCCCCCGGCAGTGGTAGGGGGGGAGGAGGAGGAGGAGTGGCCGGGAGGCCAGAGGGGCAGGAAATAGGAAACGCCGAGGGGCTGAGCAGAACCAGGGCTGGCGGGACCGTGCACGATGCTCCGAGTTTATTCACCACAGCTGGGGTGGGGGCCGGGTGGGTGAGGCACTGGACAACCCTGTGGTTGAACCCGTCCAGGGTGTGAGCCAGGCCGTGGTGGGGGTATGGGTGGGGGTGGGGGTGGGTCCCCGGGTCCCCCTTCAGGACCCCACGGCCTGGAGGCCGGGGAGAAGGCTGAGCAGCAGAGCAGTGGCCACCATTGCGGTGTCGCCCTGGGGGCTACCCGCCCCGCGGCCCAGGGGGTCCTGCCAGGGTGGGAGGTTGCAGAGGGCCGACTGGCAGCAGGTCAGGGTCATCAGGGTCCCCTCCAGCGTCTTGGTGATGGGCTTACAGGCATCCGCACACCACGCCGAGTAAGTGGTCAGAGGGCCCGACTCTGGGAGGGATGGAGTGGGGCGACAAAGGCGCCGTCAGGCTGGACGGCTGGGCATGGGGAGCAGGTCCTCCCGGGGTGCAAGGCCTTCTGGGTGGGGGTGGGGGTGGGGGTGGGGGTAGGGGACGGGCTCACCCGTGTTCCCGTGGGAGATGACGGCTTTGCAGAAGCTGTGGCTGCGGATGCAGTTCTGAATTCGCCCGCAGCTCTCCCCGCTGTGCAGGGACTGGCACGAGTAGCACCGCAGCAGCGCTGGGGGCACGGGGTGGGGGCGGGGGGGTCAGGCCCAGGCCCAGGCCCTCCTGCTCCCCTCCTCAGGACTGGCCTGTCCCCCCTCCCCTCCCCGCCCTGCCCACCAGCCCGGAGCCTCGAGGGTGGGGGGGGGTCACCCGTGCTGGGCCTCCCTGCGCCCGTCTCTGCCCCGGGAACTCCTGCTCAGCCTCCCTGCCCAGAAGCCACCCCTGCTCCGGGCTCCCTGCTCTGGGTGGCAGCCGAGGGTCACAGCTGGTGCGCGCCGTTAGGGCTCTTCTCTCCTCTCCCCTGCCCTCCGGCCCCCAAGCCAAGGTCACAGGCGGAGGCTCGGTCGGTGTTGCCAAAGAGGGGTGGGTGCCTGAGCCCTGGGGGGGTGGGCACCTTGGCCCCTGCCGCCGGCGTTCACACTGGCTGCCTCCTCCTCCTCGTCGTCGTCGTCATCGTCGTAGCCGTCCAGCCCAAAGTCTGCGTCGTCGTCCTCTTCCTCCTTGTCCTGCGCCCGCCCTGTGCGGTGCCACACAGGGACGCCCGTAAACCCCCACGGCTGGCCCGGGGCCCAGTGCTGCGTCCCCGCCTGCCCTGCCCGGCGCCCCCTCCGCCGCCTCCTCCCCACTCTGTCCTCCCCGTGGGCTCCCAGCTGGTGACCCTGCCAATTCTGCCGGTCACTGGCTGTGGGGGCCTGTCCCTTCCAGCACCTGTTCCCCCCCCCCGCCGTAAACCCTGCTTGTTTGACAGAAAAGGACACTGAGGGGGGACAGGCAGGGAACCCTGAAGCCTGCCTTTCAAAGAGGTGGGGTCTGGGGACCCACGTCCACCTCCCTCTGGCCTCAGACTCCAGCCTCGCCCCCTTCTCCCCATGCCGCGTCCTGCCCCCAGGCCGGGTACCCCGAGGCCCCCGCTGGCCGCACTGAGCTGTCCCCTCTCGCTGCAGGGGTGGCCCTGCCCGGTACCTGGCCGTCCGCACAGCAGCAGGGCCAGCAGGACAGTCGGGAGCGCCGTCATCCCGCCGGGCGCTGCGGGGTCTGCGCGGTCCGGCTCTCGCTCGGGCTCTGGATCTGTGGGAAGTGGGACAGAGGCCATCTCAGGGGCTTCCCGGAGGCCCCCCCCAGCTCCAGCCTCAAACAATGGGCCTGACACTGACCCCAGTGCCAGGCAGCAGGCCAGGGACGGCCATTTCCCCCCTGACTTCAGGGCCCTGGGGGACAGGAAGCCATCGCGGGGGGCGTCCTGCCCCCCTGCATGCTCGGCTGGCCCGGCCTCTGCTGGGGGGGCACGGCCAGCAAACCTGGACCCGTGGGAACCAGGCCCTGGCTACGTGGTCACCGGACCTTGCCCTCCTGGACCCTCTGGTTGCACATCACTCACCCGTCCCCTGAGACTCAGTCAGCCTCACCCACTGTCCAGGGATGCATGAAATGAAATGAAAACACAGGGGGTGTCCTCCCTGTGCCTCTGCTGTCCCCTGTCCCCTGTCCCCTCACCCCTCACCCCTGCCTGGAGGGCTAGATCCCCATGGCTCATCCCCTCACCTGCTTACACGTCACTTCCCAGACTCCTTCCAGCCATCACCCATCCCCTGCCCTGTCCCCGCCACCTTAGGGTGCCCCTGCCCTGGGGAGCTCTCTCCGTGCTGCTTGCTGGCTGGAGCAGGTGGTGGAGGGGTGAAGCTGCCTGCGAGTGAGTGCACCCCGGGCCTGCCTTCCCGGCGCCTTGGCCCCTGCCAGCTCTCTCTCTGCGGGCACAGGCCTGAAGGCGTCCTGAGAGCCGCTTCCCCCCACTGGGGGCAATGGAAAAGTGGGGCTGGGTTATCGGGGAGCCGCCTGGGGCTTGGTGCCTCAGCGCCTGGCCCTCCCCTGGCTCCCCTGGGGCCACTGTCTCTGTCAGCAGGCGGGTGGACACTCTGTGCGGCCACCTATAGCAGGGCTGAGGCCAGCTGGCCCTGGGGCCTGGCTCCTTCCCCCTGAGCCTGGGACCGCCCCCTGGTCCCCTGGTCCTCAGGGTCGGCAGAGGATGTCTCGGCCCTGGGAGCGGTGCCCGTGGGCCTGTAGCACAGCGCCTGCCTCCATCCCTCAGGACACTTCTCTGAAGTCTTGGCTTCCCCGAGGTGTTGTCCCTCCTTGAGTCCTCGGGAGCTAAGCCCTCTCGCTGTCCCCAGAGCCACCTCAGTTTCTGGAGGAAGCCGCCCCCAGTCCATCCTCACACCGGGGCCGAGGACACTCCCCAGCCAGGGTCCCATCTGTTGGGGGTCACGGCTCTGTACCCCCCGTCTTCATTCCTCAAGGGGAGGCTGCGCCCCCTGCCCCTGGGCTGTTCCCAGGAAGGCCCAGGGGGTTCCCCTGCCCCCGGTGTCCCTGGTGCCCCCGGTGCCCCTGCCCCCCAACAGGCCAGCACTTGTGAGGAGCCTGCAGGGATCATAACAATCCCGCCTACTTCACTGATTAAAATGAACTGCTGTTGCTGCTCAGCAGCCCGAGGGGCTGAAGGGGCTGTAGGGTTCAGGCCCAGCTACCCCCCTGGCCCCCGTTCAGCCCCGCCCCCTGCAGGTACTCTGGTGCCCCCTGCCCCATCCAGGGTAGGAGCAGGTCCAGTTCTGCCCATGCAGATGCAGCAGGTGGCCAGGGCTTTTGGCCCATGTGTGTGCACGAGGTCCGTCGAGGCTGGGGGAGCTAGGGCCCCTACCCGACACCCTGATGGCAGACACCTGGCATCCTTGGGACCCCAGGCCCCCAGGTCGGGGTGTGTGTGCGCCCATCCCTCTCCCGACCCAGGCTTCTTCAGACGTTCTGGTCCAAAAACATGCCTGATAGGGGCCCCTCCCTGATCCCAGGCTTCTGGGGCAGGGGCACCTCCTGCAGACCCTCAATGCAGGGACTTGGCTCCTGAGACACTCCCAGAGTCAGGACTCTGGGCTGGTGGCCCCACGGGCAGCTGAGGCCCATGTTAGAGCCCACATGCTGACTGGCCTGGGCCCTGGGCTCAGAGCCCTTGTCCCTTAGCCAAGCCCACATCCAGAGGCAGCCCCAGGGCCCCAGACCCTGCCCACAGAGCCCTGCACAGTGTGGACCCGGCCCTGCCCCTTCCGCCCAGCTTGGCAGACCTGGCTCTAGGGGGCGGCCTTGTGGATGTTGCTGGTCTGGGGCTCCCCCGCCCCCCAGGCCTGCTGTCCTCCAGCCGAGAGAAGCCCGCGGGTCACCCTGCTCTCCCTGGCAGCAGCAGCCTTGGCTCAGACCTCAGTGTCACCGTGGGCAGGGCATGCCGGCCAGCCGTACTTGCTCTTGGCCTGGCAGAGGAGATGGGGGGCGTGGGCCCTGCTTTCCTCAGGGATACGGTGCTGCTCTGTCTCAAGCTCTGAGTCCCTATTCTGTACCTCCTCAGCCTCCCCACGTTGAATCAGACCCAGACCCGGAGAAGGGTGAACAATGTTTCTGACGGAGGGGCAAAGGTCTAGCAGCTGTGTGGACAGGAGGGGCACCTGGCTGGCTACTGTGCACAGACACGGGGGAATGGGGCTTTGGGGGGCCGTGTGGGCTGCAACTGCCCCGGGGAGGAGCTCCCCACCCTCTCTGCAGATAATGCTCTCGGTCCCCAGGAGCAGAGGAAGAGGCTTCCTTCTTGGAGCAGAGGCCAGAGCCTGTCACCCAGGCGGGCAGGGGGCCGTGAGGGGTCTCTCCTGGGGGGTCTCTCTCATCCAGGCAGGCCGCTCCTGGGGTTTGTAAAGCGGCACAAGCCCCCTTCTTCCCGGGAACCCAGGCCTGAGAGACAAGCAGCCGTGGGGGGCGACCCAGGGACAGGCCACACCAGGAGCCTGTGAGCTGACTCTCCGGGTCTCAGAAGCTCAGCCATCGGTTCCCTCGGGCTTGCAGTCGTTCATTCGGTCAGCCTGTGTCCCCGACCCCCCTGGCACACATCCGCACCCCAGTTGTCTCTAGTCCTCGCCCCCCCGGGCCCCCCATATCAACCCCGGGACTCCCAGCTCCCCGTTCCCTGTGAGCCCCACGTGGAGGGGGTCCGGGGGTCCCTGGTGTCTGGCACCAGCTCTGCAGGGCTGCCCACAGCCCCCGGCGGCTCCTGTCAGCGCTCCCGTTGCCCCACCTTCCCCACCATCCACCTCTGGAACTTTCTATCGTTCCAGACCGATGCTCTGCCCGGGAAACACTAGCTCCCTTTGCAGCTCCGGGCAGCACCGTCTCCCTGCGGTCTCTGAACCTGGTGACTCGCAGCCTTGTGGAAGTGAAACCGGGAATGTGTGTCCTCTTGTCACTCGGCGTCATGCCTTCAGGTGCACCCGGGTCGGAGCGTGGGGCAAATTTCCCCTCCTCTTTAACGCTGATAATACTCCATTTGATGGATCCACTGCATTTTGTAGTGGAAGTGCTGGGACCCTGGCTGGCTTTGGCTGCGGTGACTCGCTGTGCGGACCTGACCCGGGACCCCGTCAGGACCCTGGCTTCACTTCCTGAGGGGGCAGTCGGGGTGCAGCTGCTGGGGTAGACGGCGAGCTATGGCTAACTGGTTCTTCTCCTCTCACGTGTAAGCACGCCTGCGGGTCTCGTGAAACCGCACTGAGCACAGGCCTCCATCAGAGCATCCTGCCCACCGGCCGCCCCGCTGCTCCTGGGGCGCTGGAGGGACCCCGGGCTCTGCCTCCCCGAGACCTGCTCCCCACCCCCCACCCCTGCGGAGGGGCTCCTTGGCAGCCCCCAGACGCCTGGGGTGCCAGTGCTTTACATTGGGGTTCCCTTGGGAAAATCTAAGGTCGGGGGCACATGGAGCGTGTTGTTTACGTTGTCTCGATAGAAATCAATCTCCCTCATGCTGACATGACAGAAAAACTGAAAAGAAGGATCCCTGGGTGGCTCAGCGGTTTGGAGCCTGCCTTTGGCTCAGGGCGTGATCCTGGAGTCATAGGATTGGGTCCTGCTTCGGGCTCCCTGCATGGAGCCTGCTCCTCCCTCTGCCTGTGTCTGTGCCTCTCTCTCTGTGTTTCTCATGAATAAATGAATAAAATCTTAAAAAAGAAAAAAAGAAAGAAAGAAAAACTGAAAAGAATGTGGCAGGGGTTCTCTGCAGCCACATGAAGGCACGAAGAAGCTCTTTGTGTCCTGAGTCAGGAAAGTATTACCTGCATACAGCAGGCGCTGAGGAGCACGCGCACGTTCTACTGTTTGGATGAAGGGGGAGGAACAGGAGGCCGTGCAGGACTCCCAGCACCCTGCACCCAGGTCTCCCAGCTGCCGTCTTCCATTCGAGTTACCCCCCTGGGCCTGTGCACCGCCTGCAAAGGAAGGAGTGTGTGTGTGCCTGTGCAAGCCCTGGGGGCCTGGAAGACGGACACTGATGGTGGAGCTCCAGGTAGGGGTCTGCACGTGGCGGGGGTCACGGAGCCAGGGAAGCCCCAGGCTGAGCACGAGCTCCCTCCTAGGGCTCCGGGCTGGGGCCGGACCGCAGGCCTAGCGGGTTGCCCAGCTCCTCCCAGCAGCAGAGCAGCTGCACTGCCCCCAGGGGGGTGACACTGCCCCCAGGGGGGTGACCGGGCCCGGAGAGGTCCCATGTGGATTCGTGGCAGCCGCGGTGGCAGGTCTTCACCTGCATGGTGTGCAAATTAATAAAAGGAGCCTCCCCCTGAGAGTGGAGCCTGGAGGCCAGCAGGGGTGCCTCAGCCCTACTTCTCTCCTCAACTGCAGGCCCAGCACCGAGAGGTGCACCTCACGGGCAGTGAGTGCTGAACCACCCCACACAGGGAGGGGTCCTCCTCCCAAACCCCACGAGAGACTGTCACGGCTCAGCTGATGAGGGGCCACTATGCTTCCTGCCAGCCTGCCCCTCTCCCTATGGAAGAGCCTCCCCTGCTTTGTTCTGTGGAGGTGCCTCCTGCTGGCCCCTAATAACTGGTGGTTTTATTTTTAAGTGTTAAATACAATTCGATGGAGTAAATGTGAAGATCTAGCTGGCTTGATTAAGCGATGCGTGATTCAGGCACCATCCCATCGTCTAGCAAGTAGAGGGAAGCAGGGAGAAGTTGTGCATGACGGAGGGTTCTCGCAGGAAGGAGGGTGCAGGAAGGAGGGTGAGGTGGGAAAGTTGTAAGCTATTAGCCTTAAAAAACAAGGTTTTATCTGAAACCTGTTTGTTTAATTAGAGGCCGACCGCAGGTGCCCTTTCGTGTTTGGACTTTACCGCGGTCTGGCTTGGGAGGTCCATCCACATTGTGGAGCTTAGACGTCCTTCTTTTTTTTTTTTTTAAAGATTTTATTTATTTATTCATGAGAGACACAGAGAGAGAGAGAAGCAGAGACACAGGCAGAGGGAGAAGCAGGCTCCCTGTGGGGAGCCCGACGTGGGACTCGATCCTGGGACCCCAGGATCATGCCCTGGGCTGAAGACAGACACTCAACCACTGAGCCACCCAGGAGTCCCAATGTCCTTCGTTTCATTTCAGTGCTGGACACTGCTGTGTCCTGGGAACACATCATGGTTTTTATATCCACCCTACAGCTGCTGAGCTGCGGGCAGTTTTTGGTTTTTGTCTGTGAACATTCTAGCACATGTCTTTTTGTTACATGAAAAAGATTGTGATAAAATGTTCATACAGCTAAGTGTGCAAACATTAAGTGTACATGTTGATGAAAACACGTATATACAGTAACAACCACTCATACCAAAACAGAGCATTCTAGAACCCAGAAGGGTCCCTCGGTCAGTGTCCAGCACTGAAGGTAACCACTGCTCTGACCCCGAATACTATATGTTGGTTCTGTTTCCAAACTTCATGTAAATGGCCTCGTACAGTATCAGCTGCTTCGTGTCTGACCACTTCCACCAACCCTGGGGCCACGTGTGTCCGAGGTTTGTCCACATGCATTTTTGTTGCCAGGGGGTGTTACGCGGTGCGGGAACTCCAGGCTGGTGTTTGATCTAATGCGGGTGCACTGGGCTTGTTTCCAGTCTGGGGTTTTTATGAAGCAGGCTGTTCTGCACACACGGCACACGTGCTTTGGTGTAGACAAGCCCTCATGTCCACTGGGTGAACACGGGGCTGAGACTTGCAGGTGCCAGCTGTGTTATGGACTGCCTTTCACCTCCCACCACTGCTGCAGGATTCTCACCCACTGTCTCCACTGCTGCTGTAGTTCTTACCTATTGTCTCCACTGGTGTCATAGGAGTTCTTAGCCACTGTCTCCGTCACTGCTGTAGGAGTTCTTATCCACTGTCTCCCCTGGTGTTGTAGGAGTTCTTACCCATTGTCTCCACCCATATTGTAGGAATTTTTACCACTGTCTCCACCCCATGTTGTAGGATTCTTACCCATTGTTGTAAGAGTTGTAGGAGTTCTGGTGTTGTAGTTCTTACTCACTGTCTCCACCTGTGTTGTAGGAGTTCTTACTCTTGTCTCCACTGATGTTGTAGGAACAATCTTACCCACTGTCTCCACTGGTGCTGTAGGAGTTCTTACCCACTGTCTCCACCCATGTTGTAGGAGTTCTTATTCATTGTCGCCACTGGTGTTGTAGGGACGATCTTACCCACTGTGTCCACTGGTGCTGTAGGAGAGCTCCAGTTGCTCCACAACTTTACCAACACTCGTATTGTCAATTTTTAAACTTGTAGCCATTCCAGCGGGTGTAGTAGTGCTTCACAGTGCTTTTAACTTCTTGTGTGTGGAAACTGATAAGCAGATTCCAAAATTTATATGAGACCAACCATACATTGGAGTCCTCTCAACTCTCTAACTTTGCCTGCTTGTTTCTTTGTCACCCAGGGGTGGCCTCGGCTTTAACTGAGGTTTGACCTTGACCAAGGTCAAATCCTCAAGGTATCAGCAATCACAAGGCATCATGCACTCGGGAGACTGGCTGTTTAGAGGGTTGGTCTGCAGATCTGCTGTGTCTGGATTTTCATTCCTCTTGTCTTTATTATTTCCCTAGTTCTCTAGAGTTTAAACAAGATGGTTTCTGTGATTTATCTGGCTCTTCTGGAGTCAGTGGGAGCATTAGCCACTGCAATGACTTTACCTTGAGAAGTCAGCCATCAGGGAAGCAAGGGGGTGGTGTGGTGCTCATTGCCAATGTCCAGTCAGAATGATGCTGGCGTGCATGACCTCTAGGGCAAGGTTAGGGGTGCAGTTCCATGCCAGGAGCTGGGGGTGTAGGGAAGAATCATGTAAGTGTTTATGAAGCTAGGCATTCTACCAAGATTTCTACCTGCACCTGCTCACTTAGTGCAGGTACTGACCCTGTGCATGTTTCCCATCTTCACATGGGAAAGCCAAGGGAGCAGGCTCAAGGTCACACAGCTGGTAAGCAGAACCACTGGGACCTGAACACTGGTCCTTCTACATCAGTTTTATAAAATGTAAAGGTTCTTTTGATGGTGGGACACAGGAGGGTGACACTGGGAAAGATGGAAGTCAGATCTCTGTGACTTATAGGGGCACCACCAGGGGCTGTGCCAGCCAGGAGGCTGCAGGAGTGGCTACTGAATGGCCATCAGGGCTGGGTAGCTGGGTTTTACACGATCCCTGCAGACTGGCTTGTTTAATAATTTTGGCATCTCTAGGCACTGGGGCAGATCCTGGTTGTCTGGTACCCAGCCCTGGGACCAGAGTCTGAAGTGTGGAAGCCTGATGAGAGATGTGTTTGGGATGTGCCCATGAGAGGGAACTGACAGCCGGGACTCAACACTGGGTCAAAACTGCATAATAAACACTATTACAGCCGAGCGGGGCCCTGGGATCAAGCTCTTCTGTGCCCCATGTTCCTGTTTTCCCATGACTGGTCCCAAAATCCCCTTTCTGGTGTCTGGGACTCTGTGTACTAACTTTAAAGAAAACAGATTCAGTTAGTGACAGAAGTTTAGGTAACTTGTTTTTTTACTTTCCTTATGCAGTCGAGGAGATGCATGGGGACAAGGTCTAGCCCTGCTCCACATGTAAACGTTTCGTTATGAAAATCTCCAAGAGTCACAGTAGTAGAGCATTGTGGTATTGTGATTTGTAACAAGAAATACCGACAGGAACACCTTGTTTTATTGGGCTTTGTAGATACTGTGGTTTGTTTGTTTTTTTTTTTTTTTTACAAATGAGTTTGTGGCAACCTTGCCAGCAAGTCTATTCACACTTTATCCGATAGCATTTGCTCACTTTGTGATTCTGTGTCATATTTTGGTATTGAAAGTAGGCCAGTTAATAATCCTACGATAACCCCTCGTGCTCCAGGGAAAGGAGAAGTCACATATCTCATTTAAGTCAAAAGCTAGAAATGACCAAGCTTAGTGAGAAGGCATGTGGAAAGCCCAGACGGGTGGAGAGCCAGCCCTCTTTTCTTACACCACACGGCCACACTGTGAACACACAGGAGACGTTCTTAAAGGAAATCACAAGTGCTTCTCTAGTGAACACATGAAGGATAAGAAAACCAGCCTTATTGCCGATAGGAAGAAAGTCTTCCTGGTCTGGATAGAAGATCACATCAGGTACAGCATTTCCTTGAACCAAAGCCTAACCCAGAGCAAGGCCCTCACTCTCTTCAATTCCAGGAGGGCTGGGAGAGATGAGGAGCCTGCAGGGGAAAGCTGTAAGCTAGCAGAGGTTCTCGAGGTTGAAGGAGAGAAGTGAGAAGTTGTCTCCAAACAGGCAAGTACAAGACAAACCAGCAGTGCTGACATCAGAGCTGCAACCAGTTCTCCAGAAGATCAGGCTCAGATAATTACTGAGGGTGCTGCACTAAGCAACAGATTATGTACTGGAAGGAGGTGCCGTCTAGGACCGGTGTGGTTGGAGAGGAGACGTCACTGCCTGGCTTTAAAGCTGCCGCTACAAGCCGACTCCCTTGTTAGGGGCTAATGCAGCTGGTGACCCTCAGTGAAGCCAGTGCTCACTGACCATTCTGAAAGTCCTAGGGCCCTGTCAATGGAACAAGAAAGCCGCGATGAGTGTCATCTGTTTACAGCATGGTTTACTGAAATTTTTAAAAGATTTTACTTATTTATTCATGAGACACACACATACACGCAGGGGCAGAGACACAGGCAGAGGGAGAAGCAGGCTCCATGCAGGGAGCCTGACACGGGACTCGATCCCAGGACCCTGGGGTCATGACCTGAACCAAAGGCAGACGCTCAACCCCAGAGCCTCCCAGCATCCCTCTATTTTTGTTTTTGTTAGGACGTCAGTCCTGGTCAGGGTGTCCTTGGGCTGAGTTCTCATATGTTCAGGGTGCTCGTGCTTGACAGGTTGGCACATTATTTTACTCGTGGTTCCTCCCAGGATTCAATGTGTTTTTCTGAGTCTGATGCCTGGTCATGTTAGCCACTGGAAACGGGCCTGGGGTGACCCAGGCTGGCCATGGACAGTGCCTCCTGAATGCATATGTCAGAGCCGACTGCCCAACAGGGAGGAGGGTGCACCGCAGTGTCCCTGTGGGGCAGCCCCATGTGACTTAGGGTGTCTGCCCACAGCGATGAGCTGAGGGGCTCACCCTCTCTGGCACAAGGTGGATCCCAGGGTGAGACTGGGGTGGGGACCCCAGAGGGGGTGGGCTGGGCCCCAATCCCAGAGTTGATGCAACCGTCCACACACTCCTGTTCTGGGACCTGGGGCTTGAGTGCGAGAGGAGGCTGGCAGTTCCAAGGGGCTGAAAAAAGGACTGTGATTGGAGCTGAGGCAGTGGGTTCAGCCCTGCAGCCCTGTGGGCCCCGCAGGGAACTTTGGACTTTATCTTGACAACAGTCGGGAGCCCCCAAAATGTTTAAACAGGGATATTTGCCGAAGCCGCTCTGGCCTCCCCTAGAGGATGGGTCGGCGTGGGTGGGAGTGGGTACAAGGAGCCCAGGTGAGGCCCAGGTAGGGGTCCAGGTGAGGGATGCTTGAGTCCCCACCAGGTGAGGCCTGGGGAGGATGACAGATGGATGGAGAGCTCCCAGAATACTGCTGGGCCAGCAGGCAGATGGAGCTGGCTCGGTCTCCCCTCTGGGCCTCGACCCCTGCCCCCATCTCTCCCTTCAGCTGGGGCCACCCTCCCACCGTCCCACACCGGGGGGTGTTCCCCAAAGATGTGGGCTTTTCTAGTCTTTGGGGACAAGTGCCTGACTCCGTGCATGTGTTTGCATGTGTGTGTGTTTGCACATGTGCGTGCAGGGTTCTTCAGAGGGTGTCCTAGGGTCTCCTGCCCTCCCCACACCGCTCTTGGAGCACCTCGTTCAGGGAGCAAAAATCCTCAACATCAATTGTCCCTCCACTGAACCCCCTGGGAGCTTCAGGGGGGCTGAGGCCCTGCAGCCGGGCCTGTGTGCTGGCTTTCTGCACGGCGGACCGGGGAGTGGAGAGCAGGGGACACGCTCCTCTGCCTGGGGTCCCTGCTGGGGTCCCTACATGGACCCCGGGGGAGCTCAGCGCCAGCTCCTCCCAGGGGCGGGGGCAGGGAAAGGTCAGGCCTGGTGGGGGGACCCCATGGGAAAGCCAGGGGGTAGGGCTGCAGCGGAGGTGGGGGCAGAGGAGCTGGAGGGCTCTGAGAGTGGCCCGCCCTCTCCCCATGCCAAGTGAGTGTCGCTCTGGTAGGGGACTGGAGGCCATGTTAGGTGGGCAGAGCTGGCTGGCTGGGGTTGTGCCCTGGGGGCGGCCCTGCGGGTCCCGGGGGGCCTGGGGGGAGCCCCCCCACCCGGAGCTGGAGCCCTGCTTCTTTCCCACGTGGAGGCTCTGCTGCCTGCCCTCCTTCCAACGCCCCTCACCCCAGCTGGGGCCTGGCCAGGACCTCACTCTGCTGTTTGTCTGGCCTGGAGGCATCCCTGCGCCTCACCTCATGCAGCGCCTCGGACCCTGAGTCTGTTTCCCGCAGCAAATCACAGTCGTGGGGCCTGAAAACCGCAAAGATGCGCCAAGTCTTTCCTGCTCCTTCAGGCAGCTGGTGGCTCCAGGCGGTGGGCGGCCCATGGCCACAGCCCTCCTGAGAACGTGTCACCCTTCCCGTGTGTTTATGCCTCAACTCTCTCCTTTCCTGGCCAAGGGCGCCAGGTGCTGGGGGCAGGGCCCACCCTAAATCCGGGGGGACCTCATCTCCAGGTCCTTAACTTACTCTCCTTCACAAAAGACCTTCCCACAGAAGTTCACATTCTGGGGGTCAGGATTTGACATCTTTTTGGGGCCACCATTCAGCCCAGCACACAGCGTGCCCCCACTCTTCTGGGGGGCTCCTGGGGTCAGCAGCCTTCTCCCTCCCTGAGGCTGGATGGCCTCGGGAAAGGCTTGACGTGTGGCACACGTGTCCCTGCCGCCCCTTGGCAGAGAGGCTGGCCCTCCCCATGAGGCAGGGCAGTCTTTGGGGAACTGCAGCCATGTCGCCCACCGTGGCTGGCTGGGAGGGCTTCTGACAGGGTTGGCCAAAACACAAGGCGGCTCTGGGAGCCTGTCTCAGGCAGGACCCCAGCAACGGCCCCTCCTGCAGGGCCTGGCCCAGTCGCCTGTCCTGCTGCCTCTGTGGCCTTAGGGGCTCCGGTGCCTCCTGACGCTGTCCCTGGTCCTGACCTGGGAGCTGCCTCTGCTGTGGGACGGCCCACTGGCATCACCCTGGCCCTGAGGGTAAGCTGGGGATTGGGCTGCCCGGCAGGGGGAGCGCCTCGGCTCCTCCCCAGGATCCGGGGGCTGGGGGGGGTGCGGCTGGGAGGACAGAGATCAGAGCCTCCCCAGCTCCAGAGGGCAGGGCCAGCGGCACAGGGACTCCTCGGTGGCGCTTACCCAGCGCTTACTCAAGGCTTCTTCCAAGAAAGCCCTCTCTAATCAGCTGCTAATCAGGACTGATTATTATTCTTTGTTTGCAAAGATCCTGATAGGGTGAAGCTGACCCACATGCACTGGGAGGAAGCTGAGCAGCTTGGAAACTGGGTTAGGAACCAGCATCTCCCTGGCAACCAAGCCCACCCAGCTCGGGAGGGCGAGGGCAACGGCTGTGCTCTCTGGGGAACGGCCCAGAGCCGCACCCAGGCCTTGGCGCCAGCCTCCAGAGCACCAGTCCTCAGACGCCTACATCTGCTCCCTCACGTCATGCCCACGTCAGGCCCTACCCGCCCGTGCTATCCTTTGCTACATTTCAACTTACCCCAAAATTCAGGGGCTTAAGACAATACGGTTCGTGCTCCTGGGTGGGTGTCTGAGGGCCAGGAATCCAGGCCCGGCCTCGCTGGGCCCTCAGGATGCTGCTGTCCGCTGTTGTCAGGGCTGTGGTCTCATCCGAGGGGGCCCTGGGGGGGGGTCAGCATCCAGCCCCCTTGGGGGGTCGTTGGGGAGCCTCACTCCCTCCGCAGGGCAGCTGGCTTCCCCAGGGTGAGCGGTCCAGGAGTGGGAGGGAGCCTGCGTCAGTCTTGTTATAATCCTGTCTCATAGTGACGTCTGTCCCTCTGTCTCTCTGTCCCCTCTTCACTAGGAGCAAATGGCTGAGTACAGCCCATGCCCCAGGGCAGTGCCCCAGGACAGGGCAGTGGGGCCCTCTTTCCTCCCCCCTCCACCCTTCCTGCCCCTCCCTTCTCCTCCCTCCCCTTAAATCACTTGGCTCCTCTCCGGAACACTCCTGCTCTCCCATCTCTGGGAGCTCCTGGCAGCCCCATCCCCCCAGGCCCTGGCTCAGTGTCTCCTTCCAAGGCCTTGTCCCCGCCCCCGATGGCTCCCAGAACTGCTCCCAGGGCTCCACAGCCACCTTTCTGTCTGCCCAGTCATCCCCGCCTCCACGGGGCAGGGGCCCCACTGTCTCTGGCGCAGCGGGAACGGATGACCATGTTGGGTGCTGACCTCCCAGGGCCTGGGCCAGACGCCCAGTGAGCACTCCCCGGCGGCATCGTGTGCGATCCCTGCCACACTTCCAGACGGTGACCAGCGCTGCCCCACCCGCAGACGAGGGACCGAGGCTCAGGAGAGCACACGGCCTGCCCAGAGCCCAGAGCAGCACACACTGGCCGTGGTCGCCTGCCATCTGCGCCCGGGGCCTGGCGCTCCCCACTGCTCTGCTCTGCCTCCTAGAAAGGTCCCCGGCCAGGCCAGCTACAATGACACGGTGACACGGTGACACATGAGCCGCCCATGAGAGTACAGAGCCCTGTGCAGTGTCGGGAGCCAGAGGGCTCACCCCCCGGGAGCGAGGTCTCAGCGTGTGAGTGAGCGTGTGTGTGCCAGTGCAGGAGAGGCAGTGGAAAGGCATCGGTGTGCACACGAGAGTGCGTGCGTTGCGTGTGGGCGCATGTGTGCATGAGTGCAGGCAGCAGGGGAGCTGTGAGGAGCCCTGAGTGCACCTGCCTTCCCTGCCATAGTCTGGGCCCCCCTGGGAGCCGTTTCCCATCCTGGACCCTGGGGCCCCGAGGGCTTCTTGCAGCTGCTTCCTCGGTGCAGCTGCTCCCAGGAGCTTCTCAGGTGTGGGAAGGGGTTGTTTGGAGCAGACCTGAGCATCCAGAAAGTTCAGGTGTCTTTGAGGAGACTCTACGTGCTGAGATTTGGCCTTGGGCACGACAACCATGGAGCCCTGGCACGGGGGACAGGGTCACCCAGCTGCTCCGCGCCGGGATGAGGGCAGGGGCAGGCTCCTAGAGATGCAGTGCCTTTGGAGGAGGGGATGGGAGGACCTATGATTGGTCCAGGGCCACCGGATGGTCCATCTCGGGAAGGGGCCCAGAACCGTTTACGGCAAAAAGAAAGCGCGGGGTGGGAGGGCCTCGGTGTCCCCGGTGTGAGGTATCAGGATGGGTGTTCCAGGTGAGGAGCGAGCAAGGGCTGAGAGGAAGGAAAGCGCAGGAGCACGGCCATCTGAGGCTTTGCTGGTGCACCTCCCCCTGCAGGAATGTTCCTCAGATCGTCTGGACCCTTGGCACGGGGAGGGTGCAGAGGAAGGTGGCAGGTGGCACCGTGCAGGTGCTGGATGCTGGTGGCAGAAACGCCCCTAGGACGCCAGCCTGGAAGGGGCCGATTGTGCCGCGGTGAGGGGGGATGACCACCCCTGTGCGAGATGCAGATGCAGACCTGGGCAGGGGTGGGGGCGCGTGGGGTGCATTTCAGCTGTGAGGAGGGCTGAGGAGGAACGGGAGGGGGAGGGTGGCATGGGGCCAAGGAGTCTCCCAAAGCTGGGAGGACACTGGGGCTTTGCTGGGAGTCCCGCGGGCACAGCGGGGGCACAGGTGGCTCGGGGGGACTTGGAGGTGTGGGGCATAGCCTGGGGGGGACTGGCTCCGCAGAACAGTGGCACCAGAGTGGGGAAAGGCCCTTGCTGGGACTTGAGCCAAAGTGGTACCGGTTGCCTCGAGAGGAGAACAGATGGAAACACAGCTCCTGGACTCAGGGTTGCTGGGAGTCGGGCAACAAGGCCGTGCGGTGAGGCGCTCATCCACCCGAGGAACGCCAGGCGCTTGTGCGGCGACTTGGCGTGACCTCAGGGGCATGGGGTAGCCCTGCCCTCCCCCCACCTTCTCACCTGGTGATCTACCTGCTCCCTTGGGACCAGCTGGACATCTCCACCCCAGACCCTCCTCTGAGCCCCGCAGGCACTTGAGAAGCGTCCTGCCCTGGGCCCACCTGCTTCCCGAGCCAGAGCCGAAGGCAGCATCCTGGCCCCACCAGGTCTTGGGAACCCGTACCCCTACTCCGTGTCTGTGCCGCCCCTCTGTCTGAGCCACAATCCTCACTGGCCCCCTCGTTCTGATCTAGAATCTTCCAGGCCACGCTCAACTCAGCAGCCAGAGGGATCAGATCGTCCAAAGTGTCAGCTGATGTGTGTGCCCGGCCTCAGCCCTTCCCGGCCCTGCTCCTGCCACACTGCTGACCACTGCACTCGAAGCCATCCCAGCTCCCTTTCAGGAGGGCTGGGGCGTCAGGGGAAAGGGACAGAGCCCCCGGGGAGCTTGGGCCCAACAGCCCTTACTTCCCAGGCGTAAGTCGCGCCCTGTAATGGCCAGGGTTCTCCAGAGAAGCAGGACCAGTGGGATGTGTATATTTATACAGACAGATTTATTTTGAGGAGTTGGCTCATGTGCGTCAACTTGGAGTCTGGCAAGTCCTAAATCTGCAGGACAGGCCAACAGGCAGGAGAGTCAGGAAGAGCCAGTGTTTCAGTTCAAGTTCAAAGGCCATCCACGGGCGGAATTCCCTCTTGCTCAGAGGAAGTCAGTTTTTTTGTTCTATTTGGGCCTTCAACTGATTGGACGAGGCCCACCCACACCATGGAGAGCAATTTGCGTCACTCGAAGTCTACTGATACAAATGTTCATTTCGTCTAAAGATAGCCTCACAGCAACACGCACAACGATGTTTGACGAGATATCTGGGCTCAATGAACCAGCCAAGCAGACACACAACTGACCATCCCACTCACGGATGGGTATCATGTGACGTGTAGCTCGGAGACTTCCCACTACGGTGCTTGGGACACGGTCCACGATCCGTAACAGGATTCCAAAGCCACGGAGGGTCCCTCCGGTCCCCCGGGTCACTGGTTGCCAGACACACCGACCTTGTTTCCGTGCCCAGCCTTTGCACAAGTAGGATTCCCACGGGAGACGCTGCACCCCAGCCCTTCTGCTGGTCCCATGGAAACTTTCCCTGCATCCTCAACGTCTGAGCACGACCTAGAGCTCCCTGTGAGCCGCGCCATGTCTCAGACAGCGCAAGGGGCTCAGGACCCTGAGACTCAGTCCTGCTGCCCGCCCCACATGCTGTCGCTCCCGGTTCAGTCTTCCAACTTCACAGAGCTCCTGCTGTCCTAGACGACGAGGCTGACTCAGTTTCCCCCTTGTAAGCCAGTGTCTTGCACACGGTTCCTTCTTGTAGCTGGCCCTTCCTTCTGGGGTATTTTTTCCTCCTGTAGTACATTCTTTAAAAGTTCCTGCTAGGGGGATTCCTAGGTGGCTCAGTGGTTTAGCGCCTGCCATGGGCCCAGGGCATGATCCTGGAGACATGGTATCGAGTCCTGCATGGAGCCTGCTTCCCCCCTAGCCCTTGTCTCTGCCCCTCTCTCTCTCTCCCTCTGTGTCTCTTATGAATAAATAAATAAAATCTTTAAAAAATAATAAAAAAATAAAAGTTCTTGCTAGTGGCAAACTCTCTCAACATCTCCAAAATTTTATCTGAAAAAAATTTGTCTGGGCTGTTAACTATCTGAAAATTTTATTTTGCACTTTTTTTTTTTTTTTTTTTTTTGGAAAACAGTGTGAAAAGTTCTCAATGGACCATTACTGTCCTCTGAGCACCTTATGGGGACTCACCTCACTGTCTTGGTTTCCACTGCTGCTCAAGTCCTGCTGCCTGCCTAGCTGCTGTTTCTTTTTGTTTTTTTAAGGATTGTATATATTTATTCCTGAGAGACACAGAGAGAGAGAGGCAGGGACACAAGAGGAGGGAAAAGCAGGCTCCATGCAGGGAGCCCGATGCTCTTTCACCAGTTCTTTTCCTCTTTTTAAGAGAGAGAGAGAGAGAGAGAGAGATACATGAGCTGGAGGGGCAGAGAGGGCAGGAGAGACACTCAAGCAGGCTCCCCCGCTGAGTGTGCAGCCCGACGGGGGCCCATCCGGAGCAGAAATCCAGAGTCAGATGCTTGACCCCTGAGCCACCAGGCCCCCTGTCACCGGCTCTGAGGCAGAGGGTCTTCAAACACTGGCTCTCTCCTCTGTGCTGCCTGCCGTGTGCCCCCTCTCCTTCCGTGTCCCCCTCCGCGCCCCTCGCACCGTGTTCTTGATCATTTCTGTGGACTCACATTCCAGTTCGCAAGCTCCTTCCTCGCTTGCGCCTATGCCGCCTCCTGCATTTGCTGTTTGTTGTTTTTTACACGACAGCTTTACTGAAACGTAACTCGCCTGCTGTAAAATTCACCCTTTTAAGGTTTCTAATTCAGGGGGTTTTAGTACATCCACGTGTTGCATGACTTCCATCACTTGAAAAGCAATCCCTTGACCATTAGCCGGGAGCCCCGGTTCCTTCCTCCCGCCAGTGGAGGCAACCGCATGTCTACTTTCTCTCTTTTTTGGATTTTTCCATTCTGGGCGTCTCATACAAATGAAGCCACACCATGTATGTTTTTCAAAAGGATTTTATTTTCATTTAGCATTAATCAAAGTTTCTGATGACCTTTTAATTTCAGTGAAAAGTTTCTCGTTTCCAGAGGCTCTCCGTTTTTCAGCTAAGCACTGTCAGTTTTGATATTCCTTGTTCTTTCCCTTAATATATCCTAAACCCACAAGGCAGGTTAATTTTATATTCTATATTTAACACTTTCAGATTAGAAAATTTGTGGAGACTTAAACCTGTTCCTCCTCATTGCTTCTGTGGTGTCTTTGGAGGCCTCTTTCTTTGGATGTTTGCTGATTTTGACTTTGAACTCATATTGGAATGGAACCCTCGGGAACCACAGGCTCCCAGGTGGGTTGCCTGTCTGTGTCCTTTGCCTCTGCTCCCCCGGAGCCCCGGCGGGGCACGAGGCGCACAGGTTCTGAGGCCAAGCTGCTCCAGTTCCAACCTGGGCTGTGTCACCTGCTCAGTGTGTGACCTTGGGCAGGGAGCTCAAGCTCTGTGCTTTGGTCTCCTCCTTATAAGGTGGGGATGTCAATAATAGTTCGCAGCAGGGGGGGTGGTGAGGCTGTGAGGACACAGTACCTGCGTCTGGAACAGAAGACACACTAGGTGCTCCGCCAACAGTACGACGACACCTCACAAGGGCACATCTGTGATAATCGTTTGTGTAAAGCAAGACTGGGGAAGGGGGCAGAAGCCTCCCCACTGCGCCGGCCCAGGCCCAGGGCAGCGGCGGGCGGGCTCACGGGGCTCCTCCATGAGTGCTTGCCGGCCGGAGGAAGGCAGGGCAGAAAGGAACGACCCCAACCCTTGCACAGCAGCCGGGGCTTAGTGCTCAGCAGACATAGATTCCAGGCACGGGGACAGCAAGGACAAGGGCGCAGGGCTTAACAGCTTTGTGGGGCGGGAAGGCGAGAGACAAAGCTGAGCAACTTGCTGAGCCGGCGGCGGAGGGCCTTGAACGCCGCGACCAGCACTCGGGACTCGGCCCTGGAAGGCGGGCGCGGTTGGGGCCCGCAGGCCCCGGCAGCGGGGCTGGGGCGGGGGCGCGGAGCCCCGAGGCCGGACCACGGCGCTGGGGGGTGCTCCAGGTACGCGCGCCGCGGCCGAGGCCCTGCGCCAACCACCTTGGCGCCTCCCCCCCTCCGCGTCCCCGCACGTTCCGCTCGCTTCCTTTCGCAGTAAACGTTCTTCCGAGCAATTCCGAGGGGACGTCTGCCGGGCGGAGGGGGAAGGGCGGCCGCCGGGGCGGGGCGCGCGGGGCGGCGGCGGCGGGCACCCGAGGGGCGGACGCGCGGCCCGGGCGCCGGCTGTCGAGGGGCGCGCACCGCCCGGGACCACGACCCGCCGCGCCCCGCGCCCCGCCCCGCCCGCGCCTCTCCCGCCGCCCCCGCCCCCGCGCGCCCCCGCCCCGGCTCCGCTCCGCCCCTCGCGCGGGGTCCGCGTCTGCGGCTGCGTTCCCCGAAAGACGAGGCTGCGCCCGGGTTCCGGTCCGCAGGGAGACCGAAGGGCGCCGCTCCCCGCGCCTCCCGCAGCCCGTGCGCCCCCCGGGATGTGAGTGCGCTCCGGCCGAGGCCCGCGCTCCACGCCCCGACCCGCGGTGAGCGCCCGGGCGCGCGCAGGAGGCGGGGGGGGGGGCGGCGCGGGGTTCCCGGGCCCCCAGCCCAGGGGTGGCGGGGGGGGGGCCGCGGCGGCGCCCCTCCCCCACCGGCAGGTACCGCGCGCTCGCACCTGGCCGTGCCCCTTTCTCTCCGGACGCGCCTCCCGCTCCCCAGGGAGGAGGAGACGCGCCCTCCCCCCGCACCCACAGGTGCCAGGAGCGGCTTGGGGCCGTTCGAGCTGTCACCCCGCCCGAGGCGGCGGACCTCTCCCCGGAGGGAGGCGGTGATGGTGGGCGCTGTGGGGAGGGGCTGGGGGAGGGGCCTTGCGATCCCGAGGGGGCGCTCGGGGGCCGCGGGGGGGCTTGGCCGGGCGGCTGGGCTCCTGACCGCGGCTTCTCCTTGCCAGGCCCGCGCCCCAGGACCTGCGCCAGCAAGCCCGCGCCCTCCCGAGCCCGCCTGGAGCATGCTGCCCGCGGCCGTGAAGGGCCTCGGCCTGGTGCTGCTGGCCACCCTCCTGTGCTCGGCGCCCGGTGAGTCTGGGGGTGGCCTGCGGGGCTGCTGGGCCACCGGCCTCCGACGGGGCCGTCACATGCACACCTGCGCCCGGACCCCAGCGACGGCAGCCGCCCCGCGCCGGTCGCCTTCACTCGTGACGCTCCAGCACCCGCCCAGGCCACGCGGGGCCCTCCTGGCTCCAAAGGGCACTGAGCAAGCAAGCGATTTCCAGCGACTTCCCTCGGGGGCTCCCAGCGCCGCCGGTCCTGCCGGGCGCCCCTTCCCTCCCTGGCTTCTGGAGCCCCAGCTGGCCTCCCATCAAGTCCTGCCTCGTCCTTTCTAGCTTGGAACTACCTGAACTCTGCAGGAGGGGTGGGGGGTGGGGGTGTGCCGGAGAGCACCGCAGGTGTGAGCTGCGTGGCTGGCATGTGTGTGCGTGTGTGCGTGGGGCCACAGAGGGTGCTGGGGGCTCCCAGAGTTCCAGCGGTGGGCTCCTCCCCCCAAACCGCCTGGAAGGCAGAGGTTCTCCCAAGGCCTGACCTCCAGGTGCCAGTCTGGCCTGGTCACTCCTGGCCAGGGGCCTGGTTGTCCTAGCAGTGCCTGCAGCAGGCGGGTGGAAGGGGGCAAGAGGGACGGCTGGTCCCCAGTTCCTCTGGTCATGCTCATCTTTGTGCCCTGCCCAGCTCATGGCTTGTGGTGCCAGGACTGCACACTGACCACCAACTCAAGCCATTGCACCCCAAAGCAGTGCCAGCCATCGGACACAGTGTGTGCCAGCGTCCGGATCACCGATCCCAGTAGCAGTGAGTCAGGACCTGGGCCTGGGTGGGGAGAGGTTGGGGGTATATCTGAGCCCCTCTGTCCTTGGCCAAGAGCACAGGTCTGTGCGCAGGACACTGCCCTGCTGTGTGAAGGTGAGCAGGTGCCTGTCCTGCCTCGGCCCCTGTGTGGCTCTTTCTGTATAGTTGAGATGGCATGGGTGGGTTGGAAAACATGGCTCTGCTGTTCAGGGGTCCTGAGCTGGGTCCTGGGCTGGGCCCTGAGGCCGAGAGGGCTCCGGTGTGGGTCCCGCCGTCTCAGCTCTGCTACCTCTTCCCCAGGCAGGAAGGACCATTCCGTGAACAAGATGTGTGCCTCGTCCTGTGACTTCGTTAAGCGGCACTTCTTCTCAGACTATCTGATGGGCTTCATTAACTCGGGGATCTTAAAAGTGGATGTGGACTGTTGCGGGGGAGACTTGTGCAACGGCGGCCCGGGGGCGGGGGGCAGTCCCTGGGCCCTGGCTGGGGGGCTCCTGCTCAGCCTGGGGCCTGCCCTCCTCGGGGCTGGGCCCTGAGGCCCTCCCCCTCACCCCCCTGCCCCAGCAGGGCTCCGAGCTTACTGGCCCTGGCCCCTCCCTGAGACGTGAGGCCTCCCTCTCTCCACCAGCTCTGAGTCCCGGCCAGTAGGATGCCTCCAGGGAACCCAGTGTCTGCAGGAGGCCCCAGGGGAGCGGGCTGGGGGCTGGGACCCCCAGGTCTCTGAGGGGAAGCCAGGCAGATCCAGGCTGAGCCCAACAGCTTGGCTGCAAGGGCATCTTCCGCAGAGAAATAAACTCACTTTTGGTCCAGAGACCCGGGTCTGAGCCTGGGT
Organism: Canis lupus baileyi; assembly: GCF_048164855.1. Lineage (NCBI taxonomy): Eukaryota > Metazoa > Chordata > Mammalia > Carnivora > Canidae > Canis > Canis lupus. The sequence continues at coordinate 38,961,906 of NC_132851.1, read as the reverse complement.
GTGGGGTGGGGCTCTGAGGAAGCCCAGGCTGCGGGCTGGAGGTGCGGGGTGCTGGGACTGGGGGTTTGTGGGTGTGCGGGGCTGCCTGGGGTGCCTCAGACCTGGCAGGCGGTGGGGAGGCGGAGGGGGTTAGAGTGGACGGAATCATGGGGCCGGGATAGGAGGTGAGGCCATGCACACAGACAGCAGACGTGCAGATATGCACACTTGCACGTGCACAGATCCACATGCTCGCTCCTGCAGACTCCGCCCGTGTGGACACTGAAACACGGACATCACAGCAGCTCCTGAACTGGCATGCCCCCACACGAGCACATCTGTGTGCACACTACTCTTGGCCCTCGGTGTCCTGCACTTTCAGGAGCACACATGCACCCACACTTTGCGTGTCCTGCTCTCACCTGCTCTTTCGTACAGCCCTGGGGTGATCGAACTCGGGGGCCAGCTCCCCAGAGTGTTGGGAGCGCTCTTGTGCCCAGACTCTGCCTCTTAACGGGATTCCCCTGCCTCCCCCACACAAGGGCGCCTCCTTGGCAGGCCCTGGAGGCGGGCCCTGTGGGGAAGCGCAGAGGGACTGGGTGCTTCGGGTGGGGGAGGCAGGGGAGGATACACAGGTAAATCTTAGGGTGCCCCTCTGGCCTCTCCTGCTCCAGCGGTGGGTCTCTGGAGTTGTCCCTACGGCCCTGGGTGCAGCCCAGTCACCGCACTCCACGGCCACGTGGGTCGTCTCTGGCCCAGGCTCACAGTGAGGTCAGCAGCCCCTCCAGGCCTCTCTGGGGTCTGGTCTTTGGCCAGCTCTTCCTCGTCCTCCTGTGGCTGACCCAGACCATGGTCGCTCCTGGGTCCTGGACTCCTGGGCAAGGCCAGTGGCTTCGCTGAAGAGCCGGCCTTGGCGTTCCCAGTGGGGCTCCTCTGCTGACACCCGGGGTGAACAGAGAGGAGAGGGGTCGCTGGAGACCGCGTCCTCTCCCCACTGGTGGAAACGGCTGGGGACTTGTCCCCCCTGACATTTCAAGTTTGCTCTGCGATGTACCCCGTCGCCGCCCCACCCCGACCTCTGTAAAGTGTGCTGCCCACCGCTTGTGTCTGCCGTTTGGGGAGCGTAGGGACCGGGCACTGTCACCTAAGGCAAGGGCGAAGAGCGGCTTGAGGATTCAGAGGCGGGAAGCTGGCGCCAGCGAGGATGCGGCGCAGTGGAGGCCCCGGGGGGTCCCTGAGGACGAGGGGCCACCCACGGGCACCAGCTTCAAACCAACTTCTAGGTCCCCCCGTGTGTGCTGAATTTATTATTTGAGAGAAATGTATAAAACAAACCGGGAGCTCTCCCAGCCGTGGGATCGAGGTGAAGAGGGCCCGGGGGGTGGGCAGCGAGGCCGGGAGAGCCTGCCCTGACCTCCGCGCTCTGCTCCCCAGCTGCCTCATCTCCCCCGAAGCGCGGTCATTGGCGGCGGCGCCCCACCGTGCGTGCGGCCTTCGGGGTCCGGCTGGCGCATGGACAGTGCGAATAAACCGTGTGCCGCTGGGTTATTTCCCGGAAGTAGCCTCCAAGGGCATCCTTCCTGGTCCACACGGACCTTTTGTTTTTCAGCGTCTGCTTGTTGTTCTCCTGAGCGAGCCAACCGCGCTTTTCCTAATCACCTCTCACCTGAGGGCACAGGGGTCCCCCTGCGTCTCTGGTCACACGCTGCCGTGACCACCCTCGTCCTCGTGTCCTTATGGGCTCAAGTGCTTCTCCATCTCCGGCGGGCTTGGGGAGCATGCGGCTGAGCCAGGAGGATGTCCCCTCAGCAGGAGCAGATGTCCCCAAAGGACGGCCGCGGCTGGTCCCTCCCCGGCTCCCCCTGGCTTTGCTGTGGGCGCGGGGGCTTCCGTCAGCCTGGCACACAAGGGTAGAACCTTCTCCCGACCTCCATTGGGAAACGTAGCATGAGATCAGACATGGCACGAGTGTGTCACGACTAGGAGTGTGTCTTCTGTAATTGCAGGTCCCACCCTTGGCTCGAATTGCCGTCGTGGCTTTTGTCTTTTCTTGCAGATGCGAGCGAGGCTTCCTGGGGCCCCTGCTTGCCACGCAGCTGCAGCTTCGTGCTTGGCGTTTCCCTGGTACGTACGTGCGCGTCCTCAAGTCCGCGGGCTTGAGTCCCAGTGTTCTTTTACATTTCTGGGTTTCAGATCTTAGGAGAACCTCCCCTGCCCTTATCTTAGGAAACAATCTTGTATTCTAATCCGGTTACAGATGTGGCTACGACCTCAGGTGTCCGGTCCACCCGGAGCCCGTTCGCCACTTGGGCAGGTGTCAGAACCTCCTTGCGCCATTCATGACGTCACCCGCCCTTCCTGGTGACTCCAAGATCCGCCTTGGAAACGGAGTGCTCCGCGCGCGAGGCTGCGTGTGCCCCTGGGTGTGCCTCCAGCAGCGTCCGTGCAGGTTCACCAGCCGGTGAGGCCAGGCCCCCCTGCGCGTCTGTAAAAGCTGACCACCACTTCTTGAGATTTATTCTGACAGATGGATGTTGGAATCCATTTGTCCAGTTGCAGAATAACACCGGGTGTGTTGACCGCAATTCTGCGCATCTGGGTGTGACGCTGGGGACAGAGGCTGGCTCCGCCGTGCCAGGGCTTCCCACGCGACAGCACTGCGCACCTCCCGGTCCGCCCGGGCCCTGATAGCGCCCCGTGCCATCTCATCTCCCTCCTGCGGGGCCTGTACTTCCGTGGGCGTCTCAGTGCTGGGTCACGTGTGGTTTTGCTGGTTGTAATTGGGACTTTCTCCTTTTCTTTAAACGAAAGTGGGGTCGTGAGGTGATGCTTTTTGTTTTCTTCGTGCCCTTCCCTCCAGGAGCACCCACCCCCACTTGGCCTTTGCCTAAGCAGGACGGGGTGGGGGGCAGACAAGCCGCGGGGCCCGTGGGTCACTGGCCTCCATGTCTGCAGGGGCCCCACCCACGGTGTGCGGGCCTCTCTGAGACAGAAGCGCGTCTGCAGAGAAGCCGGTGGACACTTCAGGACAGGGAGGGGGTGAGGGCCCATCCTCAAACCAGGCAGACGTGCCCCTGGCTGAGAGGGCAGGGGGCTGGAAGGAGCGGGGTGGGGTGGGCCCGGAGCGAGGCTCCCGGGGCAGGACGTCCGCGTGGTAGCAGCTGGCGGTGTGTGCGGAGGGGGTTGCCCACACCTGGCACCTCCATGCTGCACATGGCCTGCGCACGAGGGGCTGGGCAAGGCCACGGGGACTGAGTGAGGCTGTCTCGGCACAGCCTGTGTGCGCCCTGGGGCGGTGCAGGGTCGGGGTGTCGGGGGTGAGGGTGAGGCGGTGGGCCCCTCACGGCTCGAAGCCCTAGGGCTGTGCTCCCACGCGTCAGGGCGCCAGCCCTGCGGCCCCAGAGCCCAAGGAGGGCTTTCAGGGGGGATCTCTGCTGCCAGGGCCATGGGGGGGCCGCCCCGGGCGCCAGAGAGCAGCCTCTCGCCCCCCCCAGCCCTTCTTGGTGGGGCCCCCGGCAGAAGCAGTCACCTAGGGACACCCAGGGGCTGGGAGGCTGCCGAGTGGCTCCTGAACTCCAGAAAAGGGGCTCACAGCCGCGCGGGTGCAGAGGGCATTGGGGTGACGTGGGGCAGCCGTGGGAGCACAGGCGCGGAAGAGCTACCGTCCAGCCCCGCACCCCATGATATTCCCTTGTCGGCACCATCTCCTAGCTTTTCAGGCTTTACAAGCGGGCAGTCTGCGAGTGGGGACAGCTCCAGCCTGCTTTCCCGGTACTTCAGGGCTTATTCTGGTTGTTTCCGTCGCGTTAGCTGGGCCCCGCGAGGTGCTGAGCGGTGACCCGGGCCCTGGGCGTGTCTGTGTTCACGAGGGTGTTCCCTGCGGTGCCTTGAATTGACACCGGGTCTTGGAGTTGAAAATGGGTCTTTATTCACGTACACCTTTCACTTATTCACATTTCCATTAGATTTTTTTCATGACGAACGGCTGATGAATTTGAGAGAAATACCCTTTCACTACGTGCTGATCCTCGATGTAGCCCCTCGTTTAATTACTAGTTGCTGCGGCGGGTTCTCTTGTGCCGTCTCCTGGTGGTGACAAACCCGGTGGGTCGCGGCGTGTCCCGCAGCGCCGCCAGACCCCGGGGCCGCTGTTGGGTCAGCACAGCCGCATCAGAGGACTCAGGCATCTGCTTCACAGTGAGATGGGTCTCTGGTCCTTCGGTGTCCTCGCTGGAGGTGAGCTCGGGATTGTGGCGGCCTGACAGGGGGTTGGGCACCCCCTGGAGTAGTCTGGCCCTTGGGGGGTCTGGAGGGCTCAGGAAGCTGCAGGATCAGTGGGTGGGGACGCCCTACTGATCTGCACGCCCCCCACCTCCTTGCCCGGTGGGTGCTGGGCACCCTCCCGTGGGGCTGGGGCCTGTCCCTCTCGGAGTATCTGCCCATCTCCTCGTTTGCACCTGACCTCCGCCCGGTTAGAGGTCTTATTGTGCCCACTTGACCCCTAAGAAGCAGACCTGGAAAAGAGAAGACCTTGACGCTCTGAGATCTTTACTGTGTTTGCAGGAAACGCCTGGACCCCAATGTCTTGCTGTTTGATCGTGACCCAGCTCTGCGTCCCCTGGATACACGCAGCTCAAGGGGGCATGGTGGGCAGGGCTTGCAGGCAGAGGAACCCGGTTCCAGCGGCCCGGCAATGACTTGGTGGAAGGCAGTGGGGAGGGGGTGGTTAGGGGGTGGGAGGGTGGACGCCTTTCCTTTCTCGGGGCTTGAGGCTTGCCCTCCAGCCATCCTCCCAGACTCTGGCACAGCATCTCCTGGGGCACCTTCCCTGGGGTCTTTCTCCCCCCTTCCCCGGGGCTTGTGTCCCCAGCCCTCCGGGATGCCCCTGTCTGATCCCATCTGTGTCTGGCGTCTCTCCACACCTCCAGCCCTGCCCCCCACTCCCTCAGCCCCAGCTGCTTCCATCTCCTCCTTGTGGGGCGGGGGGGGGGGGGCCCTGCACACGACGCAGGTCATGGTAACGGCAGGTGGGTGGAGCCGAGCTGGACAAAGGTCCTCCCGGCACCCGGCTTCCTCAGGTTCTATAGAAAGGACATGTACGTGGATGCCTCAGGGATCTCCCACCTTCACCCAACATCCACACGCTAGAGACCCACAGGCCCTTGAGTTTTGCAGGAAAGTGGACGTTTCCCTGACGCAAGTGAGGGAGTCGCTGCTCCCTGCTAGCTCCTCGGTGGCTGGGAGGTCCCAGCAGATGAGGGCTTGAGTGCATAGGCCCAGGCCCTGCACCCGGATCCCGACTCAGAGGGTGCGGTCTGGGATCCAGAATCTGCACCGCTCACAGCCCATGGCAAGCAGAGGGTGGCCACCAGGAGAGATGGGAAGAGCAAGCTCATGATTTTATGTGCTATGGATTCATTTTCCACTTTCTAGAAGCTAAGTCCTAGGCTCCAGGTCCTGGGGATGGAGCACTGGGCAGGCAGGTGAGGGTACCAGGAGAGGCCAGACCTTCTTCCCCCCCTGGGCTTCTGGAGGGGGCTGCTGGGGCAGGGGTGCAGGGACCCCAGGTCTGGGAAGTAGCTGAGGGACTTCTCCATTTTCTTTTAACTGTTCAAAGACTGGCGCCACATTCCCGTCGGGTGAAGTGAGAAGAGCGCCTCCCGCCCTAGCCCCACCACCACCCGGCCGGGGCCCCTGTACTCAGGGTGTCTGCAGGAACCGGGAGATGCAGGTCTGTCCACAATGGTGCAGAGGGGCTTCCCATCCTCTCACTGTCCAGCTCGGGTTCTCAGGCTCTACTCCCTGCGTGTTGGGGCTGCTTCACTGTCCCGTGCGTCTCCCAGCAGGTGATCTGGGGAGCAAGTGCCCTGACTGGCCTTGCTGAGCCACAGGATCTGGTGCATCCCGGTCCCCGCAGGGATGTGCGAGACATCCAGGCTCTCAGAAGGAGCAGTGGGTCACTAGGTGGAGGCGAGGGAGGGCCTGGAGGGTCGGGGCCTGGGGCATGCGACAGGGTGGCTGGTGCCTGTCAAGGGCAGGAGAACTCAGGATGCTGGGAGAGCACGGCTGGGTGGTGGTGAGGGCTGGTGGCCTGGCGGAGGGTCGCCCTGGTGAAGGCACAGGTGAGGAGCAGTTTGGGGTGGGTGGAACCGGTGACAAGCTCAGGGCTGTATGGGGTGAGCACGGGACACCAAGAGGGACATCCTGGAGGATGGAGAGACAGAGGATGGGTCCTTGTGTAGAGACGAGGCAGAGAGACTGTGGCCAAGGTGGTGTCGTATCACCTGCCTTTCCTGCCCTTCCAGAATCCCCAGGCTGGAGGCACGTCTCCCCCCTTTACCTCCCCCCAAGTCCCCCTGTCTCACACTCTCCAGGCGCTGGTCGGTTGGCTGGGAGCAGCCCGGGAGTGTCCGCTGGGCGAGGGCTGGGGGAGGGTTTGGAAAGACCTGTCGATTGTCTGTCCGGTCAGGCGACTCAGTGACTGTGTGGGAGGGTCTGGAGGCAGAAGCGAGGCTGGGGGCTGCTCTGCCCTGGGAGCTGTCTGGCTCGTGTGGGGGGCGGGGGTTGAGGTGGGCAGGGTGTCAGGGTCAGGCTCCACCCCGCCTCCCTCACCCCTTCCTCCCAGGTGGGGAGGTTGTTGGGAGGTTGCTCATCTGGAGCCGAGAACCCCGGGCCTTCCCTGGACAGAGACCCCCGGAACTCGCCTCCCAGGCCAGCTGCCTGGCGGGCAGTTGGCAATTTTGCTGAATGAATGAACAAGTGAAATAAAAGATGAATGAGTGAGGGGTGGAGAACAGCAGTTGGGTAAGTCTTGAGTCCTGGGTTACTGAGGAGGGGGCTGGCGGGGAGGTGCATGTCCACGCAGCTGTGAAGGCTGGAGCCCCCAGAGTTAGCACTGCCCTTGGCCCCGGCTTCCTTCAACTGACTGTCTCCCCAAGTCTCCTGTTCTGAAGGGAAAACCTGGGGCCCCTGATCCAACCCCTGTAGAGCACTGGCCTTTGTCCCCTAACCTGGGACCAGGCAACACGTGGGCCCAGTTGGGCAAGGAGACGCACAGAGGGTCAGAAAGACAAGCGTTCATCTTCCTGAGGCAACACGATGGGGGGTCCTGATCCGGGGAGGCCTTGGCGGGGAGAGCTGGTCTACCTAGGAGCGTAGCTGGACAGACCTAAAGATTAGCTGATCAGAAATGAGATCATTCCTTGGAGAGTGTCCCATGCAGTGATCACCATGGTTACCATGCCTTCAAATCCTCTGGGTTTCCTTGAGCCCTCCTGCTCAAGCCAAGACTCATGCCTACTCTGTGGAGGTTTAGTAGAGCCCAGGGGACCCCCCGGAACCTGCGGGGGAATGCGCAGTGTGTCATGGAGCGTGCACGCGGCAGCGGAGTGTCCACATTCGCTAGTTACCAGGGAAATGCGAGTCACGAGCAGAGTCAGCCGTACCCGTAGGTTAGCAAACGTTCACAAGTCCGATGAGGCCACGTCATGGAGACCACGTGCAACGCCAGGGCCTCTCGCACCCTGCACCTTGGCCCCGCCATGGTACAGCCACCTGGTGGAACAGGTGGGGTGTGGGGTGCTCTCTGATAGTTTGTTCCCCATGACCAAGCAGTCTCTCCCTGGCACACCATCCAGTGAAACGTGTCACATGCGTATACAGGAGACGTGTGTGAGGATGTGTATGGCTGCACTGTCTGAAAGCAGCCAAAACGACCATCGTGGGTTAATGAGAGGTGTGCAGTCACGGGGCGGAGGGCTCGGTAGCAGCTGCAGTGAGTGAGCTGGTCACGAAACAGCACGGACGAAGGCTGGGAGCACGAGACTGGGAAGGTGAGTCCCAACAAATGACGGAAGCACCTACCATACACTGTTGTGTCTGATGGGACAATGAAGCTCTGTGTCATCTGTGTGTGTGTGTCACCTAACATCTGTCTGTCCATCTGCCTGTCTGTGTGTCCACCCATCTGTCCATCTGCCCACCCATCCCTCCATCCATCCATCTGTCCGTCCATCCAAAGACACTTAGCTTCTTTCCACGTCTTGGCTGTTGTGCGTACTCCCTCATGGGTACAGCCACCTCTTCACGGTCCTCTTCTCATTTCTGTGGATGTGTACCCAGACGGAATCGGTGGATCATACGGTAGTTCTGTATTTAATTTTGGGGGGCACCGTGCATACTGTTCTCCACAGCGGCTGCAGCAGTTTACATTCCCACCAACAACGCACGAGGCTCCCCCTTCTCCACACGCTCTCTCGCCAACACTTATTAGCTCTTGTCTTTTTGGTACTAGCCAACCTGACAGGTGTGAGGTGGTGTCTCACTGGGTTTTCATTTGCATTTCATTTCCCTGATGACGGGGGTACTGGGCACCTTTTCATGTAGTAGCTGTTAGCTATTTGCTTAGTTTTGGGAAAATGTCTGTAACTGGATGATTTGGTTTTTTTTGCTTTTGAGTTGTAGGAGTTCTCTATACTAGGTGCGGGGTTTGCACAGATTTACTTGTTGGTTGGTTGATGAAAACACGCAGCCAGGGGCTTGCGGGGAGCCTAACTCTGCGCTTCCCCTCAGAGCAGTGTTGAGCGTTGGCTAAGTCAGTGTTTGCCGTGACGCCGTGGAACAAAACCATCTCGGATAATGAGAACTGACTCTATTTGCGGCCTAGGAGGGTCGTTGGAAACATTGCCTTAGGTGATCGGGGCTCAAGACCGGGATGGAGGGTTCGGGGTTCGTGCAGGCCCCCCATTGCCTGCCCCTTGGTTGGAGCCTCGAGCAGCTAGATGTTACTTTCTTCCGTGGCCAGGAGGGGACACTTCAAGAGATTCCTCTGTTTTGTAACAGTTGCCCAAAGATGATCAGAACTTCCAGTGAGAAATGGAATATTTAGTAGGGGAGAGTTCCTGCCACTATCACTGACGGTGTGAGCGTGTGGGCATTGTTCTGTTCCAGCTCCGGTTGGGAAGGCTGGTTCAGAGAGGCGGTTTGGGGAGTCCCTGAGAAGCCAGAGGGGAGCAAAGGGACTGGTTCCTTCCTGCGGGCACAGGGGAGGGAGCGGGGCTGGGGCTCAGGCCAGGTCTGCCCCCCCCCCCCTCCATCCCACTACGTCCTCTGCCTCAACACCACCCTGAACGTTTTCTCCTCCTGGCATCATGGTTGGCATCTGCCTGCTTTTTTTTCTTTTTAATTTAATTCTATCAGTATATTTATAAGCCCTTTGTTATTCCACACGCCTGTGGCAGAGGAATGAAAATGATGTCTGCTACATGACACTTGAAAGTACAGCATCATTTCCTGTTCCTTCGTGGCAGGAGTGATCTTCGCTCACGTTCCAGCTCCCAGGATGTGGGAGCTGCCGAGAGGTGGTCATTCAGCAGCACAGATGTTTGCAGGTTCAGGCTTCCAGCTGTCATTATGCAATGGTGGACGGTGACACCTGCCCTTCGCGGGGAGGGGCCATGCTCGGCCCAGCCGGCTGAGCCGTAACAGAGTCCGGCTTCTGTTTAGGTTGTGGCCCACGCTGACCAGCAACGTCCTCCCGTGACTCAGCCTTGCTGTAGTCTCCTACGAGACCTCCTGCCCCGACCCCTGCCCGGCCACTGACCGTTAGAGGCATCAGGGGTCCCAGAGGTTAGAGCGCCCTGCACGCCCTCCTGGGTGGGGAAGGAGGCAAGCCCCCTCCTCAGGGTGCCGATGGGGTGACCATTTGCTGATGGCCCCTGGTGGCCTCCCCCGCTAATTTCCAGCCAAGGTCCTCTTGGTCATGAGGAGCTTCTAGGGTCATTTTCGCTGGACTCAGTAGCCTCAACACCACATCCTAAAACCCCACAGGACTTCCGGCAGGACGGGGTCAGCACACGTGTTTCTGCCATCGAATATGGTGGAGTCAGCTCAGTTTGGGAAGCTGGCATACTTCCAAAGCTGTGTTGTCCGTGAGGGTAAACCGAGTTGGGCGTGCTCTACCCCTGGCCTCGCCTGCCAGAGGCTCCCGCACAGGCCCGGCCGTCCCTGCAGCGGCAGGAGGGGGGGCCTGTCCGTGCCATCGGGCCACCGAAGCCGTGCATCCTCGGAGTTCATCCACACCCGCAGCTGGCACACTCGGGGGACGGGATTTGCTCCCACACTGCAGGGGAGGCAGCAACCCGGCCCACCTCCCCCAGGCAGCTGCCAGGCCACTGGAGGCCGCCCCGAGGGCACGCAGGTCATCTGCAAAAATAAGCAGATGGTCAGTACCGCCAGGGAGGGTGGGCAGCCAGCAGGGGCACCGAGGACGTGCTGTCTCCCTTGCGCTCTAGGGTGACTCCGGGGTGCTGCGAGGCGGCGGGACTCCTATCCTCCCTGGCCACCACCTCAGGGAGAGGTAGGAGGGTGTTACTGGGGTGCTGGGGGCTCGGGGATGCAGCAGGCTGCTCCCTCCCAAGGATCGTGGCCCCTGCCTCAGCATCACGGCAGGGACATCAGGGCCTGGGGGACCAGGGCCCGGGACAAGGTATGGGGTGTGTACCGCCCCCCACCCCCCGCAATCCTGGAGGTGCCCCCGGGCCCCCACCTGCCTCATCCTCCGCTCATACCAGTAACTGGCTCGGCCACCCTCTCCCACCTCCACCCCGGTGTCCGTGGGAGCCCTGCTGGGATTGGGGTGCTCCTGGACCCCTGTGGCCCCTGCAGGCAGTGATGGGCGTGCCTGCGTCAGAAGAGACACGTCGGGGTTGCCGAACCGGCAGAGAATCGTGTTCTGCACGGTTGCTTGTCGCCCAGGAGCGACTCAGCACAGCACCAGCTCTTGCTCAGGCTCGCTTAGCTCCGGGGCTTCTGCTGGGGCAGAGGGGCCCTGCCTGCAGTGGCCCTGCCACCCGGAGCCCTGTCTCTCCCCACCGGGCGGCCTCATTGGCACCCACCTGCTGGCTCGTCCGGGGCCCCCGGGGCTCCGGCCAAGGTACCAGGCTGGCCCCCGAGATGCCGGTGGCGGTCTTCGGTGGGCGGGCGTCCATGAGGGGCAGGTGGGCTCTTCCCCTGCGGCCTCCAGGGACTTACATGCTTTACTGTCCCATCGTCAGGGACCCACCTGCCCGACTACCCTGTGGTGCTAATGCGACGGCCGGAGCTGTAAAACCCAAACAGCCCCCGAGCATACACACCTCCCTCGTTTTTCACCGAGAAAACCCCCGGATCTCAGAGTAAACCTGGGGCAAATTCGCTGCCAGCTATGTCCCCACGGCCTTCGCTGCCCACCTGCTGTCCTGAAGCAGACGTACACTCTGGCACCTGCCTCTGCTGGGAGGAAACCGCAGGATCCGGCCACACCGCACAGGCCGGGACTCCTCAGAGGCCACCATCAGGTCGGGGCTCCTGGGGCCCTGCCACCTGCCGAGCGACGCACGGTGACACACATCCAGTGGGGAAGCTGGCAGCTGCTCCCTCTCTGGTCTCGGGTCCATGGCCTCTGTCGTCACCCAAGACGTGGTCAGCATTTTGCTCCCAGAATTATCTGACGCCTTCCACCGTCGGGGTGGTGGTGTGCAGAACTCACAGCCCCCCACTAAGATTCTTTTTTTTTTCTAAAGATTTTAAGTAATCTCTGCACCCAGTGTGGGGCTTGAACTCACAACCCTGAGATCAACAGTCATGTACTGAAAAAAAAAGAGAGAGTCATGTGCTTCACAGACAGAGCCAGCCAGGCGCCCCCAAGTCCCTCCAAGATTCTTGTCCCTGTTGCTGAGCTGGCACTTACTCAGGTGCTGCTGTGCAGGGATTTGCAGATGAGCAGCCGAGGCCCTTGGATCCCGGGTGTGGGCAAGCGGGGCAGGAGGGCAGGGAGACTGAGGCCTGAGGAGGACTTGCTCAGGAGAGGGAATGGGGGTCCTGTAGGGCAGAGAGGGCGTGCCAGCTGGGCCCCCACCTACGACAAGCCCTCAGCCCCACAAGAATTCTGCGCCGGGTTGGAGGATCCCCGGGGCCCTGGCGGGGAGCCCAGCCTGGCCGGCACCTCGACTGCAGTCTGTAGGGACAGGCCTCCCAGGCCTCCGAGGGGCTGATGGTGCGGCAGCTCCAGGGGTTGGGTGGGTGGCAGTGCGCAGGCAGCCGTGGGTGGCCCCCAAGCGGCCTCACGGGCCCAGCCAGCGGGGTCTCCAGGGCACTGGCGGCAGGCGGGGGGCAGTGTCCTCTGCCGAGGGGACCGCAGGACCACACTCCCTGCGAATCCTCACACTCGTGTCTGCAACGGCCGTTCAGGTTCTGGCCTCTTCCTGCCGACCGGGCCCAGGGGTCACGGCGTTCCTGGGTGAGGGCTGTGACTTCCCGCAAACCCGAGAGTCTCCCACGTTGTGGCAGTGCAAAGACAGAAGTCCCAGCCGCATGTGAAGGGGATGCTTCAGGTAAAGAGAGGTTCTAGCCACACAGAGGGGTGAAGTGGGCCCTGCAGGGAACAGGCCCTACTACTCCCGGGGGCGGCAAGTGAACCCCCCGGGACCAGGGGCCGCCGCTGGGGGCACAGCTAGATGGCGGGCAGGTGCACACGGAGCCACGTCTGCCTGCCTCTAACTCCCCCTCCTCATAACTGGGGGAAAGCAGCCAGATGGGGCCCCTCCGAGGGGCGATGGGCCCGCACAGGCCCCTGATGCCCGGACAGTGATGCTACGTGAGCAGCGCCCTGGGGCTGGCCGGCCTGGGGCCCCACCTTCCATCCCGTTCCTTAGCAGGTAGCGGGCAATCGACCTGGTTTTAGCCCCCATGTTCCATCCTCTGCCCGTCACCCCCCTTCAGTCAGCACGGGCCCTTCCCACCGCGGCCCCCAGGACTGGGGCCGGCAAGTGACCAGAAGGGGAAGCCTCTGCCCCAGCGCCTGCCACACGCCCCCGGGAGGCCATGTGCCCCGTCCGTCCCCCTGTGGCAGGAGCGCACCATTTGCGGGTCGGGCGCCAGCGACAGCAAGTTGGCCGTCAAATGTTGGGAAGCATCCGCTTGGGGTGGGTCAGGGACCCGCAGCCATAGGACCCCCTCCAAGTAGTCGCTTCCTGTCGCAGGACCTACGAGGGGTGCACCCGCCGTCTCAGGGCTGGTTTAAGAACCCACGCAAAAAACAAGTCCTCCGACTCCTGCTGCCCCCGAGGCAGCCCAGCTCCCCGACCCAGCCCTCTGGGGCTCCGCGCCTCCCTGGCTCGGTCCTCAGCATCGGCTTCTGTGTAATCAATGTTCTTAATTGAGTGACTTTCCAAGTGACTGTAGCATCTGTTTAATTGGTCACAGGAGAAAGAAGACTTTCCCCCGAGCGGAGAAACGGACTTCTCCTCGTTATCCCAGCTGCTCCCGAAGCCCTGGCTCCTTCCTGGGCCTTCCCTGCGCAGCCGAAGGATGAGCCCCGTTTCCTAGCACCTCACCCCGCAGGCCCTGCTGCCCACCCCCACCCACCACCACCCCCCAGTCCCCGGGGTCCAGGCCCACCCTCTTCTCAAGGCTTTCACGGTCTCACGTGGAGGGCGGGGAGACAGGTGCCCTGGCACCCGAGCCCCAGGTTTGCCTTGGCTCCTTCCTCTCACCCCAGAGTCACAGTCCTTAGAAAGAAAGCAGCGTGGCTCCCGCACAAGTGATGCACAGGGAGCTGCGACCGCCCAGCCGGGTGCCCCCGCGGCCCCTCCTCCGACACCGCACACGCCCTGGGAGCCACGTGTAGGGAGAAAGCCCCCAGTGTGCACGAGGCCATCGCTTCCCGAAGAGGTGTTGCCATCATAAGACACGCTCCTCCTCAACTCCCAGGAATCACTTGGGAGATGCTGGGGTTTGCCAGGGGCCGCGCCCTGTGAACCCTGGTATATTTGTGATGAGCCTACGCAGGCCAAGGTGAGAGCACCTCTTTCTCTGTCCCCAGGAGATACCAACTGGTTACAAGTTGACGAGGAAATGTGCCTGGTACCTTTGCCATTCTCCTTATTTTTCTCTCTCCAAGGGCATCCCCGGGGGAGGCAGGAGGAGCTGTGTCAGCTGCTGCCCTGTCCTTTCCAGGTGCATGTGAGTGTGTGTGTCGTGGTTGCATGTGTGTGACTGTGTGCTGGTGACAGTGAGTTTGTGCCTGTGTGTGTGTCTGTACACCCACATACGGTATCCTTTTTTTTTTTTTTTTTAAGATTTTATGTATTTATTCATGAGACACAGAGAGAGGCAGAGACCCAGGCAGAGGGAGAAGCAGGCTTCCTGCGGGGAGTCCGAGGCAGGACTCGATCTCAGGACCCAGGGTCACGCCCTGAGCCAAAGGCAGATGCTGGATCGCTGAGCCCCCCGGGGCCCTGTACTGTATTTCTCACATGGGTCGTGGCCGTGGACTGTCCACTCACTGGCTTACAGGACCGAACTCAACTCATTTTCCTGAAGGGACTTCCGGATCAACCCAGGTCGCCGAGGCGGGTGCAGCGTGACATCACTGTTGCCAACTGCCAGTCCATAGGGTAAACAAGCACAGAAGACGCAGTGGACCTCTGGTCGCTCAGATGGGCCACCCGTGATGTCACGAGGCCTGTGCTGTGTGGGTCAGGACGGAGCCCTGCCTCTTGGCACCGTCTCCTCAGTGAGGACCCTGGGTTGGAACTTGGCCACCTGGGGACCTCGCTCGGCTTCACTGACAGGTGGGAGGAGGGTGCACCTGCCCTGTTTTCTCACATTGGACTCCGGTGGCCGTCCCCAGCATTCCCGCAAAGGGCCCACGAGGGCCTTGTGTTCGCCCCTCCATCACGCATGAATGTCACACCTTTGGCTGCTTCCCCCGTCCGTGTCTCCCTCCAAGGCCTGGAGTGTCTGACAACCCGCTTCCGCGGCCCTCCACGCTGGGTCTGCACCAGAGGTGTTGGGGGCCTGGCCCTCCACCGCCCCACCTCGGGAGCCCCGCGCATGGCAGCTCCTGCGAACCCTGCCCCAGCTCTGCCTCTGCTTCCCAATCCATCGAACGTCTCTCTCCGAGTCCTTTCAGCTCTCTGGGGATGAAACAAAGAATAAACTTAGGTACGGATGGATCCCAGGGTTGATTCGACACCCAGGCAGTGGTGAGCACGCTCGAGCGCCGTGGGAAGGTCCCAAACGCTCCCGCGCCACGGGCACAGCCTCGACATGTCACCAGCTTCCGGGGCTCGGGGGCCGTCGATGTCTTCCCCGGACTCTCGAGGAACGCAGTTTAGTCTTCCAACTTCCTGTCTCACAAATGACAGGGTCGGTGTCTCTTCCTCACCCCCTGCCCTCGGCAAAATTAATGCATCTCAAGACAGGAACAAGTGGGCATTTGCTGCGGAGCCTTAAACACTACATTTGAAAACGTAAATTTCATCCTCAAGGTCCGAATTTCCCCTAAGGGTCTTGTTTATCACAACGGCCACACTCTCCAGTCACCACCCACCTAAGCTAAGTGTTAATACAAGCAAGTAAGTACAAATTTATTTGTGCTAGTAAATTTAAGCTCTTCTTCTGATATATTTGTGGATTAAAAATAAAATCACAATGACAACGCAAAACTATCTTCACATACTAATGAAAAAACTAGGAGAGGAGGGAAGGGGGATGGGGTGACTGGATGACGGGCACTAAGGAGGACACTGGATGGGATGAGCACCGGGGGTTATACTATAAGTTGGCAAATTGAATTTAAATAAAATATTTTTTAAAAAGTAAAAAGCAAACCCCCAGAAAAGAAAAGAAAAAACTACATATCAAAAATTTGAAGTTGCAAGGAAGTGGTGATTTCTATCCTTAACCACTTACAACAGAGAATAAGAGAAGCTAAAATGGTCCAACTTTGAACTTAAGAAATGAACAACGCAGTGAGGATGTGTCCTGGGAGGCTCAGTGGTTGAGCATCTGGCCTCGGCTCATGTCCCGGGATCCAGGGATCGAGTCCCACATCGGGCTCCCTGCTCCACAGGGAATCTGCTCCTCCCTCTGCCTCTGCCTCTCCCCACTACTGATGACCTCTCTCTCTCTCTTGCAAATGAATGCATAAAAAAGTCTTAAAAAAATAATTCAAGATGACCAAGGTAGGTTTAATGCAGGATTGCAAAGAATGCTTGAAATTAGAAAATGTATTAAAAGAGTATCACTTTAGGAACAGATGAAATGGGAAAATCACCTGATTATTTCAAGAAAAAAGCTTTTGAAAAAAATTTAACACAAATTCATGAAAAACTTCTCATAAGTAGGGCTAGAAGAGGATTAGCTTAACCTGGTAACGATTGTCTGTAAAAAACCTACCGCGCATTGAAAGAGGGCAACATTCGCATTCCCTATAACATCAGAAACAATATATAGATATTGACTTTCACCTTTTATTCAATGATGGAATAAGACATACTTATTTTTTTTTAATTTTTTAAAAATTTATTCACAATAAACATAGACACAGAGAGAGAGGCAAAGACACAGGCAGAGGGAGAAGCAGGCTCCATGCGGGGAACCCAATGCAGGACTCGATCCCAGGACCCCGGGGCAGATGCTCAGCCACTGAGCACCCAAGGTCCCCACAACTCTCCTTTTTCCCAGAGTATTTCTAACTGGTCTTGAGAAGTTTTTGTTTATGTATATTTCAACTTGTCCAGTTTAGGAAGAAAACCAGTCATAATTGTTATGGAAATAACATTAAATTGAAAAATCTATGTTAGAACAGACATTTCAATGCTGTTTAGAGTCGTCACGTCTGAGAACGAGAGGTGTCTTTACAATTGTTCGGGGTTGCTGTTGTGTCTCTCAGAAGCGTACTAAGTTTTCGTCCTTTAGATTTTGCACATTTGGGGGCAGATTTAATTCCAAGGATAAGTCTTCTTTCCCCCAATCGTACGTGAGGTTTTCTGTCCCATTATGCCCTCTAGGTGGCTCTTGCTTGTTTATAAAAGGCTGTGGGTTTTCATGTGAGTGTTTTAGCAGACACTCAACCTTGTTTTGATTTCATATTCTACAGCCTTACTCAACGATTTTATTGATTTTTCTAGCTTTAACATTGATCCCTTAGGGTCTCTGAAACACACTGCG
This sequence comes from Canis lupus baileyi, assembly GCF_048164855.1. Taxonomy (NCBI): domain Eukaryota; kingdom Metazoa; phylum Chordata; class Mammalia; order Carnivora; family Canidae; genus Canis; species Canis lupus. The sequence goes on along the minus strand of NC_132851.1, from coordinate 38,944,932 downwards.
AGGTTGGCTGCACATGGGATTGTATTTTCTTTAATTCTCAGGCCTCCAATTGTTTTCTCTTGCTCGCGCCTGCAGGACGATGCCGGGAAGCAGCGGGCCAGGCTGCTTCCTCCCTTCCCTTGGGCCTGGGGCTTCCTGCAGCAGGTCCCCCGCGCCCGCAGGGTGTCAGGCGACGGGCCACGGATTGGGGTTTGCAATATTCTGAGGTTGCACCGAAGCACAGAAACACTAGAACCGCCCTCCCTGCGTCATCACCAGCATCAGCTGGAGAACGGGTCCAGCCCAAGGCCCTTGTCGCGCTTGCTTTGTAGAAGAAACCTGGAAATTTGACTTCTGGGGTTAAATGGAGTAAGCTGTGTTTTTACCAGGAAAGACTCCGTTTCCTCTGAATTTTCTACCTTATTCCATAGAGGTTTGCAAAGAATCTCTTGTGATAGTTCAGTGGACTTTGCTGGAGTGTGACTTACACGCAGTCCAAGGAGCGCCCTTTGTAAGCGGACGGTGAGTGACGGGTTTACACAGCTCACGACTACGTCAGAGCAGATTCAGAGCAGCCGCTCGGCCAGTAAGTGCCCAGCTCCCGGATCCGAAGCCCCAGAGCCCTGGCCACGTGGACGCCTGCGCAGGATTAAACACACGGCTTACTGATTTCAGCCCCCACCCCTTCCTGTGAGGCCTCAGTTTACCTTTTCCTCAAAAAGCCACTCTCGTGTTAAAATGTAAATTTGCACTGATCTCTATTCCTGTTCAGTGCAAGGAACTAAAGAGTGCTGATGGCTTCTTCTTCGACAGATGAACTGATGGAAGTGCGATCATCCAGTTTTCAAATATTTGGGATGTTCAACTTTACCTTCCTTGTATTTCCATTTAGTTTGGTCGGAGAATGGCCCCCGGGATAATTTATTGTTCAATGAGAAAATCTGGACACGGAGGGCAAAGTGGGGACACTGGCCACCGTGCTCCAGGCTCAGCGGGGCCGACCCGCGGGTGGGGGCCACAAGGGCCCGGAGCCTGCAGAGGCCACTGGACGTGTCGATTCCCCGGCACGTGAAGTGGGCATGTGAGCCAGTGCACGGCCCGAGACGGCACACACGGCGGCCTTGGCCTGTGGATGTTTGGGTCCCCTCTCCACACTGGGCCACCCTCACCGGCCGCTTTTCCATCCTGGATCCACAAACCCGTGCTGCCCCCGCGCCGCTTGGCAAGCATCTCCTGAGACCCCCTCGTCACGCAGGACGTCCGGGCGGAGACAGCCGAGGCCCGTCGGTGCCATCAAGACCCACTACCGACAGGGACTCCCCGGGTAGCGCCCTGCGCACAGCACCAAGGACCGCCGTCGAAAAGAGAGAGATTATGATCGCTGAGTCCCCAAATCCGTTTCATAGTTAGAGCTATGGGGGTGCAAAGCAGAATCAGAAACTCAGTTATTTGTGAAGGAGGTGGGTGGAAGACCAGCATGGACGGGGACGGGCGGTGGGCCACCCCGGCGTCCCCACAAGGGAAGGTGGGCTCTCGCCAGGGTTAGAGTTTTCCAGCCTCGAGTGTCGGGGAAGTGGCCCCTGGAGAGTCGACAGCTAAACTTCCGGCACTCGTGCACGACTAGCACACTCACCGCCCCCCCCCCCCCCCCCGTCACCCTGCACTTGCCCCCCGTGGGCCGGGTCGGAGGGCGGCCGTCCCCTCGCCACCGGGTGCCCCTGCTGAGGGCCCTGAGCCCCCGGCCGGGCCTCCAGCCTTGCTAAACGCTTGTCACCACTCTCCCTGTCCGCTCCTCTCACTAATTCTTTAGTGACTCATTTGCCCATTTATTCAACAAAAGTTCTGATTTCCAGTTGAGACGCTACCCTGAGGTCCTGCGACCCCTGTTCCCCTGTCCAAAGGAGGGAGCAGAGCCCCCAGTTCCAGAGGCTCCCATCTTCATGGAGAGGGAAGCACGGTGGCCCCTGACCCAATCGCACACACACTTCCTAGCTAAATGCAGCTCTGCAGGAGGACCTCTGACCCTTTGCACCCGTGGCCATTTCCCCTCTGCATGTGCTTTCCAGCTGGCCCAGAGCTCAGGGAACCAGACACTCTTGATGCCCCCATGTGCCGGGGCCCCCGCATGGGGAGATTCAGGCCATAGATGGTGACAGGCCTGCCCGGACGGCCCAGGTTATGAGGTGAGGCTCAAATCCAGCAGGAAAACTCACAAGCACAGTGAAAGGGAGGTCTTGCTCCAGGCTGGGAATCCCAGGGCATCTTACCTGAGATGCAGCTTAACTCCAGTGGCCTCCAGAGGTGAGCCAGGGCCCAGGGTTGTCCTGAACCTGCAAAGGTCCTGGGACACCAAGGAGCAGCCAAGTCCACCTGAGCCCACAGGGGAAATGACAAGTAGTTGGAGATTGGGGGTACGTGTGCCATGGAAGGCAGGTGTAAGGACCTAGAGCCAGGCTGGTGCAGACCCTGCTGAGGTGTGAAGATGAGGGGAGTGGAGAGCAACTAGAGGGGCATGGGGGGTGGAGGTGTGCAGACTTGGGCCCGGGCAGGCCTGAGGAGCTGGGCATGGGGGCAGGTGCGTGGATTCAGCACTCTCCCGTGTTCTGGGGGATGTGCTGCCTGTTGATGCCACCCTTGCCCACATGCCCTCCTCCTCCTCCTCCACTACACAAGGGCCCTACTCTCAGCCCCGTCCTCCAGGACATCCCTGGGGTGTCCTGTGGTGCCCCAGCTCAGCCTGCACAGCCCTGAGCTTCTCATTGGTTCTCCTCATCTCTAAGTGCTCCTCACCTGTGCCCCCACCTTGCGGGGGGCTGTCCTAGGCACCTCCAGCCCTTCCACCAGCCCTCCTGTCTCCAACCCAGCTGCCCACCACACATGGGTTTCGACGGCCCCACTGCCCAGCCGTCCCTTCCCAGCGTCTCTGCACACCAGTGCCTCGCATGGGCACCACCCACATTCCCCAGGCTCCGACCCTCCAGGGTCTCCCCCACGTCCACGCAGTGGCCTACTGGCCTCCTGCTAACCCAGCGTTAGGCCCAGAACCCAGGGGCCACCCAGGAGCCATCCTGCGCTTGGCTGGCCCAGCTGGATGGTTTTGTCCAGATCTGACCACTCCTGTCCTGGACAGTGCCCAGCCACACGGGTAGAGAAGGAGGCTGGAGGGACGTGGTCCGGGGGTGACAGGCGGAAGCAGCTGAAGGAACAGGGGCACAGTGCGATCAGGCAATGAGTTTATTGTCTCCAGAAGGAGTGATGGCTGTGGTCTCCATGCACAGGTGGGCACCCACAGCATGACTCCACCTGGGCTCCTGTGGACAGATGGGGCCAGGCCAGGGGGAGGGGATGGGCCACATCAGAACCAGAGCAAGGCAGGGCCAGAGTCAGGGCTGCAGCCACCCTCTGGCCTTGCCCAGACTCTTCCTGCCCCCTTCGGGGCCCTGGACAGTGTGTTCAGGGCAAGCAATCTTATATTGGAAGCCGAGTCATTACCCCATACTGGGAAATGCCCTTTCTCCTTCAGTGGGATGGGGCTGCATTCTCCGGGCTGTCTGAGCAAGGGGCCCATGACAGCGATGGGAGAAGCAGCCAGGGCCGGGCGGAGGCAATGGCATTTTCCTACCACCTCAGAGGGCGGTGGTCCCACCCAGTGTCTTGAAAGGGATGGAGGCAGGGCAGAGGCAGGAGGGGGAGGATACAGTGGGTCTGGGGGGCAGGAAGGCAGGTGCTCACAGCAGGACCCAGAGGAGGCCCACTCCAAGCAGGAACCCCCTTGGAAGGGCCCAGGGACCCTCCAGTGTGGCAGGCGCCCTGTTGCAGAGACATCCAGAGCAGCACTGCCTGATGATGCTGCCAAGTATCCTGGGTCCCAATATCCAGTCATACTTCATGTTGGTGTTGGGACACCTGGGGGCACAGCGCTTGCTGAGCATAGTTGTCACCTTTGTTTCTGCAAAACAGAGGAGGTGGCAGGTGGCCGCCAGCCTGCAGGGAGCAAGGCGGGTGGTCACAGGAGGAGGCATGGAGGCAGGGGAGGGGTGCTTCCCAGTGACGGCAAAAGCCCGAAGTTAGCCTGAGAATCAGAGAATGTGTGGGTCCCGCAAGGGCTACCAGGACCCCCCACCACAGGCCCCGCAGGGCAGTGGGAACGTGGCTCCCCAGGGTCACCTTCGAGGTCACAACAAAATCAGAGTTGGGGACTGCTGCCCCGGGGGGGGGCTCTTCCTTGGACCACGCAGGGCCTGGACTCCCCCCCGGGCCACTCTCGGGGTGTGCAGGGGAGCATCTCAGGGAAAGCAGGAGAGGCTGGCCTGGGCTGTGCCGGCGGCTATTCGCTCTGTCCCGGCCTCAGCCCTGTGCTCCAGAGGCTCAGGCTCCTGGAGACATGCGGCAGAAGCCTGGGAAGGGACCATCGGAAGGAAGGAAAACACTCGAAACAACTCCAGCTGCAGAGGAGGAGACCCCCCCCCTTTATTACGGGGTAGTACGTTATGTTGTGGGTCGTGCTGAGTTGTGCTGGTTTCATCGTGTTGAATTCTGTGAGGTTCTATGAGTGACAATGGTGTGACATCGTGTCAGGGCAGGTGGTGGGCTGCCAGAATGCTGCTGGGGCTCCCTGGTTAGGGGTACCTGATGGTGGGCAACAGGCCTCCTCCCCCTCCCGGAGTCCCCAGCGCTCTCTCCCCACTGCTCAGGTGGAGGTGTGGGGGCAAAGGGGCCCCTGAGGAGAGCCCAGAGAGATGGTCCAGTTCCTGCAGGGAGGGCCACTAACAGGCCGCCCCCCTCCAGGCCACAAAACCAGAAGCAGAAGCCCAGGGAGGAGCCCAGGTCAAGGAAACTGCTTAGGGAAAATGAAAACCAGTGGAAGAGGTTCCAACAACGCGCAGTCACAGTACTGATGTCCTCCGCAAGCGCACATTCCCGCCCTCGATAAGGAAACGCTAGGCCGGACAGGGCACAGCCAGGGCCACAGGGGGCACAGCCAGGGCCAGGGGGCACAGCCAGGCCCGGAGGGGGCGCAGCCAGGCCCGGGGGGTGCAGCCAGGCCCGGAGGGGGTGCAGCCAGGCCCAAGGGGGGTGCAGCCAGGCCCGGAGGGGGTGCAGCCAGAACAAGGGGGTGCAGCTTGGGCAAGGCACTCTGTGCTCCTGCCCAGGTGCCAGAAGCACAGGCAGCGGCTGGGTCTGTCTTGAAATGTTATTTTAAGCCTTCTAGGAGGTGAAGGTGAAAGGAACCAAGGGCCTTAATGCTGGTCCCCCAAGGTCCCAGTGGTCCCCCAAGGGCCCAACACCAGCCACATGCCTGTGCCTCTCACCCGCTCAGCCCAGTTGTGCAACATGGATTTTCTTGCATCGTTACTGGAAAGGCCAGCAACAAGACACCTCCTGTGGTTCATTATGGGGAGCTGAGCACCGCTGCTCCAGGCAGGCCCAAGGCCTGGAACCGGAGTGGGGGGTGGGGCTCCGTTGGTGTTGGCAGGTGCCCAGGGATCTGGAACCTTCTGGCCGGAATCCGCAGCCACCCGCTGGCTTTCTCAGAACAGATGGGTCTCCCCACGTCCAGTTCTCTCTGGGTATTTTTATAATTTTATAAAGGAGTATTTCTGGTGGTTTGCTCTGTGACATTTCAGGAGGGCAGGGAGGGTGTTCCCGTCCCACTTTATAGTCTCCTCTAAAGCTGGTTTTGAAAGCCGCCCAGCAGCGGGGGCGACGCTGGGGGCGACGCTGGGGGGCGGCGGCGGGCAGCGCCTTCCCGGCTCACCCTCCCCCGCTCGGCCTAGCTCCGCGCAGTCAGCCGTCTGGGCGACCGGCCTCCCTCCGCGGTCCATCGCGCCGGCGCCCCTGCCCGCGGACAGTCCCCGGGGGAGCAGCGTGGAGGCGCCGCTGCCGCGGGGGGAGGGGAACACCGGGGCGTGTGCACCCCCAGGCCGGGGGAAGCGGAGAGCCGGGCGCTGCCGGGACGCCCGCCCGCTCCGGGCCCGGGACCTACGGCTGCGGAGGATCACCGCGTGCGACACGCACACCCGGTCCGCGGGGTGGCAGGCGGCGGGCGCGCAGCGGGCCGGGCCGGAGACCTTGAAGCACTGGTAGCAGCTCAGGTTCCCGCCTGCCCGCAGCCCGGGCGGCGCGGGGGGGGCGGCTGCGCTCGGGCCCGCGCCCCCGCCCCCCGCCCCCCTACTCCGCGGCTGCTCGCCGCCGCCGAGCCCCGCGGACAGCAGCAGCGCCCACAGCACCGCCGCCCGGGTCCGCATGGCGCCCACCCTCCGCCTCGCCCAGGCCCGGCCTCTCCGGCCCCGCGCTCCGTGGCCCCACCCCCGCCCCGCCCCGCCCCGCCCCGCCCCGCCCCTGTCTCCCGCCCCTCCCCCTCCGTGCCCCGGCCTCCCCCGCCCCGCGCTCCGTGCCCCCCGACGCCCTGCCCGGCCCCGCCCCGGCCCTGCCCCGGCCCTGTCCTCCCCCAGCCCCACCCCTCCGTGCCCCCGGCACCGCCCCCCACCCCGCGCTCCGCGCCCCCAGCCCTGCCCGGTCCCGCCCCGGCACCGCCCCTTGTCCTCCTCCCCCCGCCCCCGTGCCTTCCGCCCCCCTCGACCCCTCCCCCACCTGCCCCCGTTCCCCCCGCCCCCCTCTGTGTCCCCCGACCCTCCCCCGCCCCTGTTCCCCCCGTCCCTCCTCCGCGCCCGCCCCCCCTTCCCCGCGTCAGGCCGCGCCGCCCCCCCATCGCGGCCCAGCACCCTCCCGGCACCCCGTCCAGCACGCGGCAGGTTGCTGGCCTTTGGAGGACGGGCGCTGGGTGGGGGGCCGTGGGGACCCGCCAGCCCCTCTTGGGCAGCAGGGCCCGCCCGCCCAGGGAGGGCCTCCCCGTCCCAAGGACCGCAGCCTCCGCTGCTGAGCAGGAGGGGGGCCGGCGGGGTGTCCCCTGCGGTCCATGCCACGGGGACCTCAGCCCCATCGTCCTTCCGTCTGTCAGTCCGCTGGCTCCGGGAGCAGGGCCTCAGGGCCTCGGGCCCACTGGGTCCCTGTCCCCCACCCCGGGGTGTCACAGGCCCAGGGGGAGGTGGAGGCTGCACCTGGGGAGGGAAGGGGGAGGGAGAAGGGGGGGGGGAGACCGGAGAGGACCAGACACAGGCTCCAAGTCTAACTTCTCCTTGGAGTGCTGTGAGGGGGGCCTGGGGGCAGGGAGGGGAGGGGGGCTGTCAGGTCCCAGCACCCAGAGCCTGAGGCCACCTCCCCAGGGCCCAGGGCCAGTGCTGCCCCCATCCCCACCCCCACCCCTAAAGCCCCGGCTGCAGCCACTGGAGCCTGTGAGAGCCAGAGCAGGGGTCTCTCCAGGGAGGGGTGAGGCAAAGTGCGTCCCCGCAGAGCAGGACTGACCGGTGCTGTCCTGGCTGCACAGTGAGCCCGTGAGCAGCAGGTGGCCATCTCCAGGGCGGCTGTTTCCTCTCAATCGCTGGGCAAGGGCGGTCAGGGTGGGGCCAAGAGCTGCCATCGCTGACCGTCAGCTGCCCTCCTGGCCGCCGGTCTGATCCCGGGGGAAGGGGTTTCTGGGAGGCAGCAGTGGCTGGGGGACACAAAGAAGGCAAAGGCAGACGTGAGAGAAGAGCCAGGAGGCCAGCCTGCCATCAGCAGGACCCTTTCCACGACCTCAGTTCCTAGTTGCCCTTGCTTCCCTGCGGGGGGTGCAGGAGCGCTGGTCGCCTTCCACAGAGAGCCCTGTTTTGGGGGGACACAGGGGAGGGCCCCGAGGCCCAGATCTCTTGGCTTTCAGAAGCCAAGAGCCGGAGTGGGGCCTACAGCCCTTGGTCACCAGGAGGCTCAGGAGGCCCTGCTGAGGTTCAGGTGCAGCAGGAGGGAAAGAGAATTCTGCTTCTGGGACCTCCTAGCCGCCGCGGCGCTGCTCCCCCCACAGGACGTGTCACTGACGCTGGTGTGCTGTCCTGCACACCTGCCAGCCTTTGCCCGGGCCCCCCAAGGATTGCTCAGGTAGGGCCGCCCCTGGGGGCACTTATAGGGCTCCCGACTCATGGGCTGTGAGTGGGCCCCTGGCCAGCTCCACGCTGGCCTACACCAAGCCCCACCCCCCGTGGGGACAGGCATTGGGCTCACAAGCAATTCTCCCAATAAGCATTTTGTGACTATGTGGCCGCCCACTGGAGAGGCCCGTCCACAACCCTCATTTGTCAGCTGAACACAGAGAAAAAGTGTCCTCCATCCCAGAGCAGGTGCCCAGTGGGTCACCTCCTGCTCCCCCAGAGGATGGCCCGTGGCAATTCAGACACCATCCCAGGCTGGACGTTGTGTGCACTATGTCCCTCCAGGGTGGAAACCACAGGGCCGACCCCACCAAGGCACTGAGCTGAGGGGCAGAGGGTGCCTCTGGGGGGATCCCACGGGCGTCTTGCCCCTTGTCCGTTGGACCCTGGCTGCCTTGATACTCTGTCTAGGTTCAGCCCAGTGTGTCCTGCTGCCCCGGGCCACACTCTCTGGGGCCTCCGTGCCTGTGTTTGGTTTCTGCTCAGGTTCCAGCACAGCAGTGGGGTGCAGCCAATCGGGCCCAGTCCTAGGGCAGGTGAGGGGCTCCCGGGCTCCTTGTCTCCCCAGGCCACAGTGCGGACTGAGCATGCTAATGGACAGGTGGGGGACAGGCTGAGGCAGCTGATGGGAGGGGACAAGATAGCCCCAGAGGGACCACACGTCTGGAGCAGCAGTCTGGGGTCTCGATGCACCAGGTCCCAGAAAGGCACTTCCCACTGACCCTCGGCCCAGCGGTACGCACTGCTTTGCCATGAATGAGCTGCCGTCTGCACGGGGGACCCCTTGAGGGCCCCCCACCCTTATGCCCCTGTCTGAAGGCTCCTATAAACTGGTTGCTGAGCAACCTCTATAAACCTATTTTAAAATAGTGAAAAAATCCAGGACCTGTGCTCACCAACTCCTGAATGTTTTTCCGTAATAATACTTTTGTCCCTCTTGTATCCAATGGCGCCAGACTAAAGTTCTAGGTGAAAATGGGGAATAATTTTTCTTTTAATGTAAATTTTGGTTACTGAACAGGACATGCAGATGACAGCAGTCGACACAGAGGACCTGACCCCGGGAGAGGCCTGGGCCAGGGGACCGTTGTTCCTAGTTGGTGATCTCCATTTCCCAGACTTGCTCCAGAAAGCTTTTTTCTCCCCCTAAACAAAACAAAGCAAAACAAAGACAGAATCTTCTGGGTGCTGTCTTTCGAAGCGACAGTGAGTGACAGTGATCCTGGGTCACACCCGACATGGCAGAGGGAGTCAGCTCCTGGCCGGAGTGCGCAGAAGCCCTCCTGATGTGGCCCAGCCTGTGGGGGGTACTTGATGTCGTGGACAAGCAGAGCGGAGCACCTCGAAGTACCGCAGAGCCCCAGGGCTGCACGGAGCCCCCCAACTGGACGGGAGACCCCAGGACAGAGGCCACACTGGGGGCCCATTATCCTCACGGACCTTGAGCCGCTTACACGTGCCCTGACCGTCGTGACACTGCCCCAGCCCCGCAAGGCTCCAGTGAGCTTCGGGGTACCGGCCAGGGCTGTGGGTGCCCGAGCCGCTGCCAGGTCTCTGCCACCCTCAGGAGGAAGCTTCCCGGGCCTCTCGTGTACACCCGCTACGCTGAGGCGTCACCTCCGCTCGGCAAGCCACAGCCTCCCCGCCAGGCCACCCGGCACCACCCCGGGCAGTGCTCGGGTCCATGATGGGGCAGCCCACGGTTCTCCCCCAGGTCCCCAGGAGAGCCAGCTCCTGGCTGAAACCTCAAGTGTGGTCAGCCCCCCGCAGGCCGGGACCAGGCTCCCCGCGCCCGCCTCGTGGGGCACCGCCTGTGCTCCGCAGCCCGGGGTCCCTGCCCTTACACAGTCCCGAGTCCAGCCCAGGTGCCTCTAGCTTTCTCACCGGGACCCCCTGGTGCTCCCCCTCCCCCTCTCTGATCCCCGGGTCGTCAACCGCACCACCCAAGCCTCATCAGTGAGGCTGGCCCCTGGGCCCTGACAGGCACACGTCCCACAGAGGCAAAGGGAACAGGGCCGGTGGCACTTTGTCCTGGCGTTAGCCCTTTGCTCACGGCGTTGGGGGAGAGGACGGGTAGCAGGGCTCCTTCCACCGTGGCTCTTGCTCCAAGCAGCTGCTCTGACCCCTGGCAGCTCAGCGGGGCTCCTGGCATCTCACAGCTCTAATGGGGGCTAGGGGGTGCTTTGGGGCTCTGGGCAGGAATGTCACCTCCCGACCTGCATCCCACACCTCTTGAGATGTCTGGGTATGCCCTTGCCCCACCGACACCTCACTTGATGGAATGGTAAATGGTACAGCCACCCTGGAAAGAGTTTGAAATATCGTATAAAACCAGATATGAAATTGCCGTGGAATCCGGCAACTGCACTGTTGGCCGTTTATCTCAGAGCAGTGGAAATGTGTGTGTAGACAGAAAACCCGCGTGTGCATGTGCGTGCTTACAGCAGCTTCAGTTGTGATGGCAAGAACGGCAACAGCCCAGATGTCCTTCAACAGGTGAAACTGTGGCCCGTGCACACCTGAACACTCCTTGACAGTCAACGGAGCCCACTGTGGATACGCACAACTTGGATGAATCTGCAGGGAGTTAAGTGGAGTCAAACAAGCCAATACCAGAAAGAAACATAGTGTACGACTCCACTTCCGTAAAATTTTTGAAATGACAAATTTCTAGAAATGGAGAGCAGGTTAGCGGTTGCCAGAGGTTAGAGAGGAAGGGGTGAGAGGCAGGGAGGTAGTGCAGTTGTAGAGGGTCAGGAGGGAGGTGCTGGTGCTGATGGGCATCCTGACCATGGTGGTGGACACAGGAATCCTCCCAGGTGCTAAGATCGTAGCACTAACACACACAAGGGAGTGCCTGGGGAGTGGGCCTGGGGGACTGCATCCGTGTAGGCATCTTAGTTGTGATATTACATCCAGTTTTGCAAACGTAACCATCAGCAGACAGTGGTAAAATGTACACGGATCACTCTGTTATTTCTTAAAACTCCATGTGAATCTACAATTACTCCAATAAAAAATTTTTAAATTAAATTACAAAAGGGACGCCTGGGGGGCTTAGTGGCTGAGTGCCTTTGGCTCAGGTCATGACCCTGGGGTTCTGGGATCAAGTCCTGCATCGGGAACCCCGCAGGGAGCCTGCTTCTCCCTCTTCCTGTGTCTCTGCTTCTCTCTGTGTCTCTCATGAATAAATAAATAAAATCTTTTAAAAGGGGGGGCACCTAGGTGGCTCAGTCGGTTGAGCAACCAACTCTTTTTTTTTTTTTTTTTGAGCAACCAACTCTTGATTTTGGCTGAGGGTCATGAGATCAAGCCCTGCTTTGCGCTGAGTGTGAAATCTGTTTAAGAGTCTCTCTCTCTGGGGCAGCCCTGGTGGCGCAGTGGTTTGGCGCCGCCTGCAGCCTGGGGTGTGATCCTGGGGACCCTGGATCGAGTCCCACATCGGGCTCCCTGCACGGAGCCTGCTTCTCCCTCTGCCTGTGTCTCTGCCTCTCTCACTCTGTGTCTATGAATAAATAAATAAAATATTTAAAAAAAAAAAGAGTCTCTCTCTCTCGCGCTCCCTCTGTGTCTCTAATCCACTCCCCCATGCACACGTGCTCTCTCTCAAAAAAAAATCATTACAAAATATTTTAAAAATCAATGTCATTCAGAATATCATCAAAACATGACATACTTAGCAATAAATTCAACAAAATATGTCAGAAGAAATTAAAGAAGACTCAAAAAAAATGAAAAAAAAAATAAAGAGGACTTGAATGTAGGGAGATCTCTTGTGAGCTCCAAACCTCCCCAGACTGGTCTGGTGCTCCATGCAACCTCAGTCAGCCCCCAGCTGGCTTCTGGGAGAGACGAATAGAAAAATTACATGAAAATGTAAAGTAGCTACAGCAGCCAAAAACACTTTGAAAAGGAAGAACAACATTACCTGGCTTTAAGTCAGACTGGAAGACTACAGTAATTAAGAAAGTTTTGCTTTAGGCCTCAGGGTGGACACATGGATCAATGAAATAGAACAGCACGTTCAGAAATAAACCCACACATATATGGTCAATTGATTTTTATAAAGTCATCAAGGTAATTCAGTGGGGGAAAGGGCTGTGTCTCCAGTCAGCGGCGCTGGAAGAGTTAGACTTCCACATGACAAAAGTGAATCTGAACCACATCTCTAGCCGTGGTTACTCAAGCACTGGGTGCAATTATCGGTCATTTATCTATGGGATGGCACTAATATGTAAACAAAAGAGCTTACACTTCTAGAAACAAGTGCAGGAGGTAATTTGTGTGACTTTGGCTGGATAAAGGTTTCTTAGGCAACGGCCTGATCTGTAAAGGGAAAAACATAAATTAGACTTCATCAGAATTAAAACTTCTGCTTTCAGAAAGGTGCTTTTGATGCAGGAAAAGACATTAGGGTTCGAAGCCAACGGCCAAGAAAGAACTCTTGAAACGTCTTTGGTGCAAAAAGGTGATTAAAAAAATTTTTTTTTTAAATTTATTTGAGAGACAGAGACAGCATGAGCCAGGGGGAGGGGCAGAAAGAGAAGGAGAAGCAGACTCTTCACTGAGCAGGGACCCTGATGTGGGGCTCGATCCCAGGACTCTGGGATCATGACCTGAGCTGAAGGCAGATGCTTAACTGACTGAGCACCAGGTGTCCCAGTAAAGTGGTTTTATTAAAGCGCAGAAGCAGGACCCAAGGGCGGAAAGGGCTGCTCCGGGGTCCCCGGAGAGCCCATCACGGACTCTCAGGCTGGGGCGGGGTGAGGGCCAGCACAGGCTTCCCAGGTGCTTTGGAAGCAAGGTCTCCGGGCCCGAGGGGGCTGCCTGTTGTTGGGAGAAGCTCTGTTAGCCTGAGTCAGGAGACCCTTCGGGTGTGTATCTGTGGTACCTCAGGGTTTAGAGATAGAAGTTTCCAAAGGAATTTTTATATGTTCAAGTAGACTCCTAGGGGCCTGGGGTCAGGCTGGAATTACCGGCGGCCCTCGCAGGGTGCTACCACTGAGGCAGCTGAGCTCCGAGGGGAAGGTCCCTGCCTGTTTCAGGGACGTGCGGATGGGCTGTGAGTTGAAAGGAAATTTATTTTATATTTTTATTTTTAAAAAATCTTTTATTTATTCATGAGACACACACAGAGAGAGAGGCAGAGAGAGGCAGAGACACAGGTAGAGGGAGAAGCAGGCTCCATGCAGGGAGCCCGACGTGGGACTCGATCCCAGGACTCCAGCATCACGCCCTGGGCCGAAGGCAGGTGCTAAACCCCTGAGCCACCCAGGGATTCCCCTTGAAAGGAAATTTGACAATTTTCCTTCTGTCTTTGTTTTCCACATCACTTTAAGGAAATAAAATTGAAATCCAAAGACAGGAGTAAATATTTGTGTATATTAAAGTAGTGCATATGATGAAATAAAAAAAAAAACAACTCTATGATAAATGGGCAAAAAAGGGTCTGAACTGACACTTCACCCAAGAAGGAGTTCAGATGGCAAAGAGCTGAGGACAAGACGTTCAGCCTCTTTAGCCATTAGAACGTCCTTTGAGACCACACCGACGGCAGCGCCAGCGCCGGGGAGCAACCGAAGCCCACTCGTGGCCAGAGCTGCTGTTTGGGAAAATGTTTGGCAGCTTCTTATAAAGTCTAACATACCCCTAGCTCGTGACCCAGCAGTCCCGCTCCTGGGCTTTTACCCCAAGGGGATAAGAAGACAGGTCCAAACGGACCTGGATGCACGCGTTCACAGAGGCTCGTCCATGCGTCTGCACAGCCACCTGGCAAGGTGCTCCATGCGAGACGACAGCCCCCATGGGGTCTCCAGGCCCAGCCCCGGGCACCAACCCCTGCTGGCAGCTCTCCTGGCAGTGGAAGCTTAAACCAGTCAGTCTGGAATTACCTGCTCCGCTCCTGGGAGCTGATCTGCCCGGGGCACCCCTGGCGAGCACCCCCACTGCCTGCGGGAAGGGGACTGCTGGCTTCTCCCACTGCCTTTTGCCCGGAAAGGTCTTGTATTTCATGAAGCTCCACAGGACCCTTCTATCAGCTGGATGGGATGCCGACTCATGAGTTGGTGAATAAAGCCAAAAAAATATTTAGATTTACTCAGTGGAACTTTGTTTTCCAACAAATGTAAAGGGATAAACTACAGATGGATGCAGTGACAGGAATGAGTCTCAAAAGCATTATGCTAAGAGGGAAGACAGAAAAAATCATACACACACGGTGATTCTGATGAGGGAGCAGAAGGCCAGCTGAGGCCCAGGCCACCATGCCCACCCCCACCCCCACTCCCACCCCCACCCCGCCGGTGGGGTGTGTGGGACGTGCCTCAGACTCCTGGCTGCCCTAAAGCTAAGGGAGGGAAAAACAAATATTAACTTCTAGAGGGCACAGTCCTGCAAGAACGGAGTCTCCCTCAGTTTACAAATGTCTTACTGATTTCCAAGAGCAAAGCATACTTATCAATAACAAGTAACTTCCAGAAGGAAATGTAGGTACGATCAAATGTCCTTATAGCCTGCAGCCCACTGACAGATACTCGGGGTGGGCCGAGTACAGCGCTCCTCCAGGACGCCCCCAACTGTCTTCACGCTCGTGCTACAGGGAGAAACAACCTTGGTCTGACACTAGCAAGGCCTCCAGTATCCTGTGGGTCTTGTCAGCCACTGAAAGTCCTATAGAAACTTCCCTTATCTCTAGTTCACCCAACCCCAGGTATATAATCAGCCACCACTCACTGTCCCAGGCCAGCAGCTCTTCCTGCCCTCAGGTCCTGTCCCAGGGTTTTAATAAAACCACCATTTTGGGGACGCCTGGGTGGCTCAGCGGTTGAACGTCTGCCTTCAGCCCAGGGTGTGATCCTGGAGACCTGGGATCGAGTCCCACGTCGGGCTCCCTGCATGGAGCCTGCTTCTCCCTCTGTCTGTGTCTCTGCCTCTCAATGTGTGTCTCATGAATAAATAAATTAAATAAATTTAAAAAAGAAAGTCCAATAGGAGATACAGAGCAACTATTGGAATCAATGTACAAATTTAGCAAGGTCACTGGCTGTAAAATCAATATATGAAACCCAATTGTTTTCCTCGCACTACCGCTACATTTAGAATCTCACACTGAATTCTGGAGACCCCAGGGTAACTTCTGCTACTTACTCGTTTCTAGCAAGAAAGGGGGTGCGGGTCATCAGAGAAGCAGCAGAACCCCACCCTCGCAGTGGCCTGGGCAGGCCCCGGAGACAGGGGCAGCCCCCAGGCTGGCCCCGGGGCACCTGCAGGGGCGTCAGGGTAGAGACGAGAGGCAGGAGGGAACCGAGGGGGGTCCGAGGGGTGTCCGAGGGGTGTCCAAGGGGTGTCGGAGGGTGGCGGAGTCAGCGAGGTTCCGGCTCCTGGGCGGCCCTGGTGGACGCGGGGCTCGGACCCGGGGCCGGAGTGCGCACCGCGGCGCGGAGACCCGGCGCAGCCCTCGGAGGCTCGGCGGCAAGCGGAAGGGCTGAGGGGGAGGGGAAGTCCTTGCGGCCCCGGGGCGGGACCCACGGTCGGAGCGGACGGGCCGACGGGGCAGGGCGCTGCACTTCGCCGCGCCGCCGGCAGAGGGCAGCCGTGTTCGCGGTCCGCGCGCCCGCAGGTGGGGGTCAGGGAGGCGCGGCGGGGCGCGGATCGAGGGTCGCAGGGCGGACGCGGCGGAAACCCCGGAAGACGGGACGACACCGCAGCAGCGATCGGAGCCTCCTACCGGGGGCCCGCGGGGAGGAAGTGAGGACGGAGGAAACGGAGCGAAGACAAGAAGCGGAAGGGCAGCGTAGACACCTAGACACCGGCCTGCGGATGGGGGGGGCGGCGCAGGTGAGGGCGGGGGGAGGGGGGGCGCAGGTGCGGGCACGGGGGCAGGGGTGACTGGGGTCACCTGGGGCTGGCGGCTTGGGGGGTGTCGGAGCAGCTGGGGGCACAGCCAGGGGCGGGGTGGGTGCAGCCTGGGGTCGCCGAATCAGGCACAGGTGCGAGCCGGGGGCGGGGCAGCCAGGGGGCCTTGAGACAGCTGTGGGGGGAAGCGGTGGGGAGGGCGGGGCCCCGAGACAGCTGGGGGCGGAGGAGGGGGTAGTGGGGCGGAGGGGGCAGCCTGGGGTGTTGGGGGCAATCCTGGGGGCCCGGGGACAGCTGGGGGTGCAGCCTGGGGTGGGCATCAGGGGCAGGTGCGAGTGGGAGGGGGGCGGGGGCAGCCACGGGTGCAAAGACCGGCTGGGTGGAAATGGTGGCTTAGAGGATCCAGAAATAGTGCTTTGTACTTACGGCGCCCAAATATATGTAAAGAAAAAATAGCTCGGTATCAGACTTCTCTACAGCAAGCAAGACACACTGAAGCTGAAATAATAAAAAGAAAAACTCAAAAAAATAAAGTTTGAAGTGAGTGTTTCCTTATGTAGTCATGGAGTCCTTCGAGTGTCAGTGCTACAGACAAAGATTTGAAAGCCTGAATTTCAGTTTCATTGAGAAGGAAGAGAATTGGCAATACACAAGTCAAATCTCAGCTCAAACTGGAGGAGAAACAAGTCCGCAGAAAGCAGAGGGAAGGAAGTTGTAAGGTAAGAGAAAGTGAGAAGCGTATCCAGCAAACCAGACTCAGTACATTAAAACCTTGGTTCTCCAAGAAATTACAATAGCCAGACAAGCAGCTAACTGAATCAATGAAAGAGAAACAGTAGACATACACAAAATAATAAACACCAAGAGCAAAGTTATTATTGAAACAGGAAAAAATTTAAATTGTAAGAGACTACATCATATACCTTTACATAAATAACTGCGGAGAAAAATATACAACCCGAAGGTACCCCGGGAGAGACAGAAAGCTTGAAGATCTCAAATTCAGTAGAAAATAGAAATAGCAAGAAAGTACCCCAGGAGCAAAAAAAGAAAAAAGTACCCCAGCAAAGAAGGCTGGGCATGGATTTCACACAAAAATTCTTTTTTTTTTTAAGAGTTTATTTATTTATTCATGAGAGACACACACAGAGAGAGAGAGAGAGAGGCAGAGACACAGGCAGAGGGAGGAGCAGGCTCCATGCAGGGAGCCCGACGTGGGACTTGATCCTGGGACCCCAGGATCAGGCCCTGGGCTGAAGGCAGTGCTAAACCGCTGCCACCCAGGCTGCCCTGAATATCCTTTCTCATTTAAAAGTATTTAAGAGGGGAAATCCCTGGATGGCTCAACGGTTTAGCACCTGCCTTTGGCCCAGAGCGTGATCCTGGGGTCCTGGGATCGAGTCCCACGTCGGGCTCCCTGCATGGCGCCTGCTTCTCCC
Source organism: Canis lupus baileyi (assembly GCF_048164855.1). Lineage (NCBI taxonomy): Eukaryota > Metazoa > Chordata > Mammalia > Carnivora > Canidae > Canis > Canis lupus. The sequence continues at coordinate 38,927,636 of NC_132851.1, read as the reverse complement.
TCTGCCTGTGTCTCTGCCTCTCTCTCTCTCTCTCTCTCTCTCTCTGTGTCTTTCATGAATAAATAAATAAAAATTTAAAAAATAAAAGTATTTAAGAAAAATATTATCTGGGATGCCTGGGTGGCTCAGCTTCCTATAATCTCCCAAAGTCATCGTCTTACATTATAGTATATGTGCTGCTGAAGCGAGCACATCGTCTTACATTGTAAGAAAAATACCAGAAGTGTTCCCATCACAATCTGGCATGCAATCAGAAGTACCCACTGAGGCAATTAGCAACTACTGAAAAATAATAGGCATTAGAATGGAAAGAAGGGGCGCCTGCGGGGTTCATTCGGTTGAGCATTAGACTCTTTTTATTTCTGTTCAGGTCATGATCTCAGGGTCATGAGATGCAGCCCCGTGCTGGGCGTGGAGCCTGCTTGAGATTCTCTCTCCTTCTACCTTTATTTCTCCCACACACACACACTCTCTCTCTCAAATAAATGTTTAAGAAAAAAAAAAAAAGAATAGAAGTAAAATCAGTTCCATTGGTAGATGATAGAGTACCCGGAAATCCCAGAGAATAAGTAATAAAAACCGCCAACGTGGAAAATAATCCCAATGAATCGGGATGCAGAGCAAACCCACAACAGCAGAGCCATCAGCCTCCCCTGTGTGAGAGGAGGGAGACCAGGCCCTCAAATGCTTCCGCTGGACCACGGAGAAAAAGCCAGGCGGACTGCAAACGTGGTATTTAAAACATGCTGGAGAGCTGTGGCAGGAGCGAGGGCTGAGGGGCCCGGGAACCAGTGGAGGGAAGCCCGCCCAGGGCGCCTGATGCAGGGGCCCTTCCCTTCCCATGGCCATGTGCCACCTCCAGGCACCAGGGGACGCGTGTGGTCCACACGGCCTCGGCTCTGGGCAAGGGAAACGTGTGCAGATCTTACCACCAGTTCTACAAGCGCATTCTCCCACTTGGAATGCATGCAGAGTTGTGGGTGCAAGAGACCGAGCCCTAGAAGGGACAGCTGCAAGAAGTGTGACACCTCCAGGGGTCTCCTAACTGCAAGGCAGCAAAGCCCCACAGAGGAAGAGGCCTGCTTCAGTCCCATGTCTGAACATGCTCTGAACGGTGTTGTCAGATTGGTAAACCATACGGGAGGGTGGCAGGGCATAAAGACGCCCGTGAGTGGGGAGGGTGGGATCTCTCACACCATCCAGGGCCAGGGAGACAGGCCACCGAAGCCTCAGCCAGAGGCAGGGGGGTCAATAGGAGGTCATGTGCGTCTTTCTCAAACTGCAGTCCAGCCACAACCAAGCTCAGCTTGTGATGGAGTTGGTGTGACTAGTACCTCACACCCACTGATCTGGTAAGGAGGACACGCGGGACCCCGCCCTGTGGATGTATGGATATACGCAGCCTCTATGGTTCGGGTTTGTACAATGCCCAGCACACGATAAAAAGTTCGTAGATCTCGGGAGGCAGGGAAATGCAACCAGTAACAATAGGGGGGAAAGACACACACAGACCAATGGATGGGCCACATAATGGAGTTAGCAGGAAAGGATTTTATTTGTGTGTGTGTGTGTGTGTGTGTGTTTAACATTTTATTTCTTTATTTGAGAGAAAGAGAGCACCAGCAGGGGGAGCAGCAGAGGAAGAGAAAGAAGCAGGCTCCCCGCAGGACAGGGAGCGGGGAATGGGGCTCCATCCCAGGACCCTGAGATCATGACCTGAGCCAAAGGCAGAGACTTCACAGACTGAGCCACCCAGGTGGCCCTGGAAAAGGATTTAAAAATAACAATGACAACTGTGTTCAGTAAAATAGAGGAAAGGAAGAAAAAAAAATTTAAAGACAGAGTTTTGATGGAGAATGGGATGCTATAAAACAAATTAAATGGATATTCTGTGTATTAGTTAGGATTCTCTAGAGAAACAGAACCAACACAATGTTTCTACATACAGACCAAGATTTCTTAGAAGGGCCTGACTATGGAGGCCGGCAGGTCCAGTCTTCAGGGAAGAGCCAACGTCCTGGAGGCTGTTTGCTCCTCTCACCTGGGGGAGGTCCGTCTTTTGTGCTATTCAGACCTTCAGCTGATTGGAGAGCCCCCAATTCCCCACATTCCAGAGGGCAACCTGCTTCACTAAAGTGTCACCAGTTGAAATGTTAATCTTATTAACAAACACCCTCCCAGAAACATCCAACAGTGTTGGGCCATATATCAGGGTACCGGGGCCCAGTGCAGACAACACATCGCATTAACCACTATATTCTGGAATTGAAAAATAAAATATCTGGGACGCCTGGGTGGCTCAGTGGTTGAGCATCTGCCTTTGTTTTTTTTAATTTTTTTTTTAATTTTTATTTATTTATGATAGTCACAGAGAGAGAGAGAGAGAGGCAGAGACACAGGCAGAGGGAGAAGCAGGCTCCATGCACCAGGAGCCCGACGTGGGACTCGATCCCGGGTCTCCAGGATCGCGCCCTGGGCCAAAGGCAGGCGCCAAACCGCTGCGCCACCCAGGGATCCCTAGCATCTGCCTTTGGCTCAGTGTGTGATCCTGGGATCTGGGATCGAGTCCTGCATCCAGCTCCCCGCATGGAGCCTGCTTCTCCCTCTGCCTGTGTCTCTGCTTCTGTGTGTGTGTGTGTGTGTCTCACGAATACATAAAACATTTAAAAGAAAAAATATCTGGGACGCCTGCGTGGCTCAGCGGTTGGGTGTCTGCCTTTGGCTCGGGTCGTGATCCTGGGACCCAGGATCGAGTCCCGCATCAATCTCTCTCTGCCTGTGTCTCTGCCTCTCTCAGTCTGTGTCTCTCATGAATAAATCAGTAAATCTTCAAAAGAAAAAAGAAAAGAAAAAATATCTGAAGAATTCATTTGGGAGAATTCAAGAGCAGAAGACAATATGAAAGGAGGGAGGGGCAGGACAGCACAAATAGCCAAAGCAAAGCTTTCAGAGAACAAAATGCTAGAAAGAACAACTCAGCACCAGCGCCCAAGAGGCACAGCCAAAGGGTCGAACTCACGGGAGCCTGGAATAGCAGGAAGAGGGGCGGAGGATGGTGGGAAAGAAATACTTGAAGAGGCAACATTTTTCAAAACGATGAAAGGTAAACCACAGATTCGCGAATCCCAAAAACTCTAAGCAGAATAAATGCAAAGGACGTCGCCGCGCGAGCCCGCTGTACTCGACAGGCTGGGAACAAGACACTTCCGTTAGCAGACAGGGAAGGGACATGGCCAAGGAAAAGCAACTAGGGTCTAAAGCTGACTTTTCACAAAGATTATGGAAGCCGTCCGAAAATGAAACTGCATCTTTAAAAGGATAAATGACAAAATCTGGCGACCCTGAATTCTGTGCCAAGCAAAGGTAGTATTCAGAGACACAGAAAACAAAAGTTTTTATACAGAAGGGCAGCTAATTCCTTGCCAGCAGACTTAGATGACAAGAAATAAAAAAGGGAGTTCTTCAAGGTAAATAAAATGACCACACATGGGAGTAAGAAGCTTTAGGAAGAAGGTCAGAGGAGCAGAAGTGAGAGGTATTTGGATTCAACACAAAGGTGGGTTTACGGTGTGCGTGGTGCGGTCAGTAACACGGAGCAGTGAATAGTAAGGTAAATGGACCGGTGTAGACCAAGTCCTCCTGTGACTGCGCCTGAGCTCTGGGGGCTGGGGCGGCCGCGCGGAGTCAAGGCCAACTACAGTATGGCAAAGACGCGTGCTGTCACCTCGGAAGGATCGTATATGAAATATGTCTATAAAAGAGAAAAGGAAATATGGAAAATATTTCATAAACCCAGAAGGATGCAGGACAAAGAGAAGAGACACTTGGGAAGAATGAAAGCACGAGGCACAGGCCTTCAAGCTGACAGCACGTCGTGCGAGCCTGCTGTGCGTGGACCGACCCTCCCCATGAAAAGGCCAAAACGTGCAGGCCGGGTAAAAAATAATAAACTGGTTATAACCGTCATTTAAAAAATAAGGGCACGGAGCAGCCAAAAGACAAAGAATGGAAGTGGATGCCCCACGGTGAGAGGAACCCGGAGACATCCCAGGGACCGCATAAGGGGTGCGTCCTACACCTGGTCACATCTCATACCAGCTCCGAGTGTTTAAGGAAACACAGCAGGTCTGAGATTTGAAGCAAGTCCAAATCACACTTAGATATTTTTTCCTTATTAAAAAAAATATTTTACATATTTATTTGACACAGAGAGTGAGCACAAGTGGGGGAGTGGCAGGCAGAGGCAGAGGGAGAAGCAGGCTCCCCGAGGACCAGGGAGCCCGCTGCGGGACTCGGTCCCAGGACCCTGGGATCACACCCTGGGCCACAGACAGACGCTCAGCCGCTGAGCTCCCCAGGCGCCCCCCCTCCCCCCTCAATCAGGGCCCTTAATGCACCTGCCCAGTCACTTCACCTTCTCTGTGTTCGGTGGGAAGCAAGTCTCACTGTCACTCACACGGAGGGGAACACGTGGGCTCACACGGAGGTGGTCTTCCAATTTTCATCTCTAATGGCTGGGGCCAGGATGGACTTTGTCACAGGACAGCCAGGCAGGGTTTGGGGACTGGGAGAATCAGATCTCTCACTAGTCACGAGAACACGCGGCGGGTGGATCGGGACGCAGACCTGAAGGTCTGAAATAGGGCAGCTCCAGGGAAAGTGGGGGCCGCGCTTTTTTTTTTTTTTTAAAGATTTTATTTATTTATTTGAGAGAGAGAGAGAGAGAGAAGCAGGCTCCCTGCTGAACAGAAAGCCTGATGTGGGGCTCGATCACAGGACCCCAGGATCACGACCTGAGTGGAAGACAGGCGCTAACTGACTGAGCCACTCAGGGACCCCTGGCAAGACTTTCTAACTAGGACTCAAAATCCACATACGCGGAAAATTGATGAGGCTGAGGGCGGTAAAATACAAATTAAACTTTCTGAATGCCGAAGTGTTCCAAAAACAAAATGAGAAGCCACCAACAAACTGAGACAGTATTTGCTACATGAATACAGCTGGACGGCTAATCTCCTAAATGCATCGAGAGAGATCTCCAAGACTGGAGGACAAAGCAACATGGGGGGTGCGGGACAGCTCCCAGGGCCCGCTCCTTGGCAGAAACACGGGGAGAACTGATGGAAACACCGTCAGGGCCAACGTTTCTGAACTCTGAACAATAGCCAAAGGTGACCAGCAAGCAAGCAAAGGCCTCATTAAGAAAAAGGATTTGAGGGACACCTGGTGGCTCAGCGGTGGAGTGTCTGCCTTCGGCTCAGGTCGTGACCCTGGGGTCCCAGGATGGAGTCCGGCATCGGGCTCCCTACAGGGAGCCTGCTTCTCCTTCTGCCTGTGTCTCTGCCTCTCTCTGTGTGTCTAAAAAACAAAACAAAACAAAACAAAACAAAACAAAAAAAACAAAAAAACAAAAAAAAACAAAGAAAGAATGAAAAGATTTGAATCCAGTATCAGCTTTGGGATTTTCTTATCTCACCCTGGCCCGGAGCCCCTTTAGGAGTTGGTGGGAGTTTTTGTTTTGTTCTGTTGAGAGAGAGCGCGCAGGAGCAGGGGGAGAGGGGGGCAGATCTCCAAGCAGACTCCCCACCCAGCGTGGGGCCCAATGTGGGGCTCGAGCTCACGACCGACCCTGAGACTGAGAGCTGAGACAAAATCGGGGGCGGATGCTCCACCGACAGAACCCCCAGGCGCCCCCAGGAGCGTCCTCCTGTTCCTGCTGTGGGCTCCTCGTGCCAGGAGGAGCAGAGAGAGATCGTTCTCATGGAATGGTGGTCGTTTTAATCCATCGAGTGGCTCCCCAAAACACTAGCACAAAAGGGTTGCCTTTATGCGGGCTAAGTCACGACCCTGTGCCCAAAGCAAGGAAGGGCCCCGGTCTCCCTGGGGGTCCTGCAGGCCTGTACTCAGGCTGAGACACTCCTCCTGTCCCCGGGTACAAAGGGCCCACGACCTGGGGGGTCTGTCACCCCAAGATGATTCCTTGCAGCAGGTAAGGGGACAGGAGAGAGCCCTCGGAGCACGGAGTCATTTCGGGGTGAGAGTGGGAAGCTTTTATTGGCTGTGCTGGGAGCAGGGGCAAGGACCCGAAACCTTAAGGAACATGCACATAGCTTGGTCACTTGCACGGAACCTGCTGCGTCCAGTATGTCAGTGTGCTGGCACATCCACTGTCGGCCCCCCGCATGGGGGAGACCTTGGCATCACGTGAGCACAGGCACCCGCCCTCCCCGGCCCCACCCTCTCCACCACCCCACGGGGGTGGCTTCTCCAAAGCCAGCAAGAGGGAGCATCTACCTCTGGGTGGGGCTTCGGTCTGTGGAGCATCATCACACACAAGCCGTCACCTCCACCACGTTAACAGTTGGAAGCAGGCCTCAGGCCCGCCTGCTGTCCGGGAGGGTGCAAGGAGCAGGGAGCAGGACCATGGGCCGCCTCGGAGTCTGTGTCCCACATAAGGCACCGGCAGCTCCTCTCTGCCAAAGCCTCCTGCCCCAGTCCTAGGAAGGGCCCCACAGCTGCAAGCCGGAGTCAGGGGTTGGGAGAAACTGGAGGATCGGGGGTGGGGGTGGGCAGCCTGGGCAGTCCCGACCAAAGGTGGAGAGGCTCCGGGGCCCCTCTGTCAGCCCTGGGGGCTCTGTTAGTTGTGGGGTATGGATGGACAGCATCCCAAGTCCAGGTCAACCTAAGGTCTCTGCTCCCAGAACCCCAGAGCTGATGATGTAGGCAAGGCGTGGGTTCAGGAGCGGACAGTCAAGGAAGAACTCTTGAGACGTCTCGGGTGCAAAATGGTGGTTTTATTAAAGCGCAGAAGCAGGACCCGAGGGCGGGAAGGGCTGCCCCGGGGTCCCCGGAGCGCCCATCACAGACTCTCAGGCTGGGGCGGGGTGAGGGCCAGCACAGGCCTCCCAGGTGCTTTGGAAGCAAGGTCTCCGGACCTTGAGGGGGCTGCCTATTGTTGGGAGAAGTTCTTTGTTAGTCTGAGTCAGGAGACCCTTGGGGTATGTATCTGCCGTACTGGGGGGGCGGTGACACAGAGAAGTTTCCAAAGGAATTTTTATTTTTTTAATTTTTATTTATTTATATTTTTTTTCCAAAGGAATTTTTATATGTTCAAGTAGACTCCCAGGGGCCTGGGGTCGGGCTGGAATTGCCGGCGGCCCTCGCAGGGTGCTACCACCGAGGCAGCTGAGCTCCGAGGGGAAGGTCCCTGCCTGTTTTGGGGACGAGTCAGTGCGCTGGAGGCGGTGAGGACATTTCATTGCTCTTCTGCCTTTGTTTCCCACATCATTCTCCCCTGAACAGCTTTGACCCTTAAATCTTTGAGCTTGCCGAGGCTGGAAGGTCTGGTCTTCTGTAACTTCCGCTCCTGCACGGGGTCGTCCGGGGGGGGGCCCATCTGTGGTCAAGGCGGGGCAGCAGGGCCCACACCTGTACGAGTGGCGAGAGGCCGGGGAGACCACATGTGTGGTCCAAAGGAACCTGCGTTGACTGGAAGTCCTGGCAGCAAAAGGCGTCTCCAGGGGGTGGGACCTGCGAGAAGACAGCAAAACGTGAGGAGAATAACAAAAAGGAAAACCCAAGTAAGCATCCTCTGGTAGTTGCCAAAAATCCTCTTCCAGTCCAGGACTTTAACCAGTGAAGGAAAGAGAGGGGTCTTCTTTTTTTTTTTTTTTTTTTAATTTTTATTTATTTATGATAGTCACAGAGAGAGAGAGAGAGAGGCAGAGACATAGGCAGAGGGAGGAGCAGGCTCCATGCACCGGGAGCCTGATGTGGGATTCGATCCCGGGTCTCCAGGATCGTGCCCTGGGCCAAAGGCAGGCGCCAAACCGCTGCGCCACCCAGGGATCGAGAGGGGTCTTCTAAAGCGCCGGGTGAGCATTCATGCCAGCTGGAAACCCAGAGATGACTTTGCGGAAGCCTGGGGCGTGGCCACAGCATGGCATGCGGAGACGGAGAGGACAGAGAGGACCGAGAGGACGGAGAGCATGGAGAGCATGCAGAGGACGGAGAGGACGGAGAGGATGGAGAGCATGGAGAGCATGCAGAGGACGGAGAGGATGGAGAGCGTAGAGAGTGGGGAGAGGACTGAGAGGATGGACAGCGCAGAGAGGACGGAGAGCGCGGAGAGCATGGAGAACACGCAGAGAACGGAGAGCACAGAGAGTGCAGAGAGCACGGAGAGGACGGAGAGGATGGAGAGGATGGAGAGCGCGGAGAGTGGGGAGAGGACTGAGAGGATGGACAGTGCAGAGAGGACAGAGAGGACGGAGAGCGCGGAGAGCGCGGAGAGGACAGAGAGCATGGAGAGCACGGAGAGCACCCGAGCCCGAGCCCGGTAGCCGGCCCGGCCCCAGGGCCTTCCTGGCTGGCAACCCGCTTCGCGCCTTTGTGTTACTGCAGCACCTCGGAGAGAACTGCTCTTCGGGGGTCACTTTGGGCTTTGACTGGACCCTTCAGAGCGGCCACGTGCCAGACCACATCCCCCAAAGAGGGAGCAGAGGTGGGTGCGGGTGGTCGCGGCCGGAGACGCACAACGTGCCCACCCTTGTTTTACGTTTGGAAGGTTGGCTGGGCAGGCAGTGGCTTAGTGCCGAGTCCGTGTGCAGCCAAGAAGCTGGGTCCCACGGCCGCTCCAGCCCGGGGGGCCGTGGACGTGGTGACAGCCTCGCAGCCCCGGTCCTGTCAGCAGCCAGTTGTGGGATTCCGGGCGTCCTGGGCCCGTAGCCGGCGTGTCCCGGGCCACCTGGCCTTGGAGGGCCCACTTGTGCATGTGTGGGTGACAGCGCGAAAGCTTAGTGAAAGGCGGTCGCCCTGTGCTTGGCAGAAGTCCCTACTTGCAGGGGACTTCTAGCATAAATACGACTGAGGAATAAAAGCATCCAGAAGCCCTCTTTGTTCGAGGTCCAGCCTGGACTGTATCCTAGTTAGGAGGAATCGTCCAAGGCAATCATAAAGAGAGTGGGGTCCTCCCTGTCTCTACAAGCCCCATGGGGGGGTATGCTCCGGCTTTGGAGGAGGGCCGCTGTCATCCCAGCCATGCAGGGTCGGTCGGGGTGCTAGCCGGGTTACACCACTGTTGGGGAATCAATCCCATTTTCCAGCTGTTTCACCACATGCCCATGGGGTCTTGGTATCACCCCCACAGGGTAACAAGCAAGACTGTACGTGAGCTGCTGTGGTCATTTCTCTGCAGTTTACCTCCAGTTTTCTGCTCAGGCAAACAACATTCAAAGACAATCAGAACTGGAATTTAGGGCAGCCCGGGAGGGGGGTGCTCAGCGATTGAGCATCTGCCTTGGGCTCGGGGCGTGATCCTGGAGACCCGAGATCGAGTCCTGCATCGGGCTCCCTGCATGGAGCCTGCTTCTCCTTCTGCCTGTGTTTCTGTGTCTGTCATGAATAAATAAATAAAATCTTGAAAGAAAGAAAGAAAGAAAAAGAAAGAAAGAAAGAAAGAAAGAAAGAAAGAAAGAAAGAAAGAAAGAAAGAAAGAAAGAAAGAAAGAAAGAAATGGAATTTAACATCTGTGAAGGTGGGTTATTGAAAACAATTTTCTCACAAAAATCACCCTTATTTCAGAGATAGCCAAATCAAGACTAATTTGTTTGTAAAATAAGTTCAATTGTTAGCAAACTTGGCCTATTATTTATATAAGCCCCATAACAACGGTGATGGGCCATATAGATCTCGTAAAACGTACTTTGCTGGAAACTTGTATAAGGACTCTCTAGATTGAACTCTGAGTAGCCTCTCCGGGCTAGAAGCCAAGCCAAGTGCTTACCATCAGACTTGCCTGTAATACCTGTGGATTTGGGGGAGTTCCTTTTCACGAGGTCCCCAAAGCGTCCTGAGTTTCCTGCACCTGCCAAGAAGTGACAGTCTTTACTCACTGGTGAGGCTGCTGGGAACTCTAACCAGGCATCGGGCCAGCAGTTCCAAGGGGCTTTGTGGCGGCAGGTTTCATAAGTCAGCCTTAGTCCTTACAGCTGTTAGGTCATATCTGAGTTTCATAAATCCAACCTTATTTCCTCAAAGCTGTTACGTCATATCTGAGTTTCATAAATCCAACCTTAGTTCTTCAAAGCTGTTTGGCCATATCCGAGTTTCATAAATCCAACCTTAGTTCCTCAAAGGTGTTTGGTCATATCTGAGTTTCACAAATTCAACCTTAGTCCTTAGAGCGGTTTGGTCATACCTGAATCTATGCATGTCCCTCAAATACGACTTTCCACTCAAAGTCTTTCCACTCAAAGACTTTTACTCAAAGTCTTGGTAAAATAACCAATGTTTCCAGTGATGTCCTGTCACAAGGAGAACAGATTCTTACTAAACTTATGCAAATGACCATGGTTGCCATGGAAGAAAGAATACTCTTGGACACCTCTTGAATTTCAGAGGGTCCAGGTACGGAGAATAGTGAAATGTGTCAGTTTGTTCACAAATGCATATTTTATCATGTTTCTGTAAAGTCATAGATATCGTAAGAGTAATTTCCTTAATCTGGGAAAGCAAACAGAGCAATGTGTCAGGTAAGAGTCATAAAAACTATAATCAATAATCATCTTCTTCAGTTCATTGAGTCCCATGTTACTAATTCTTGTTCCCTGGGGATCCCGGGTGGCTCAGTGGTTTGGCGCCTGCCTTCGGCCTAGGGCATGATCCCGAGGTCCTGCGATCGAGTCCCACATCGGGCTCCCCGCATGGAGCCTGCTTCTCCCTCCTCCTGTGTCTCTGCCTCTCTCATGAATAAATGAATAAAATCTTTAAAAAAGCCCATCTAATTCTTGTTCCCTTTGAATGCAGCTTTGTAGCTAGTTCTGGAAATTCATACCCATTTGAGCTTTATAACCTAAAGATATCAAATACCTTTATTTGTCCTAAACCTCCTTCTTTACGAATCTCCTTGAAGATGAAACTTGTTTCACAAGAGAATAAGAACGACTAGAAATGACAAAAACTCAGAAAAGGACCTTCTAACAGTGTGACACGAGCGCTCATTATGATGTAATTGACAAGTAAATTCAGTTATTTCTGTGACACATAACACTTCAATAATCAGAATATCCAGTGGTGACATTATACCAGAACACGACATACCATATAAACAAGACTAATGAGTCAAAGAGGCTTTGTTTACAATTTAAATATCAAGGAAGTCTGGTAGAACGTTAGAAAGTTCTACAGCACATGCCTAAGTAGGATTACGGATCATTAAAGACCTGCTAAAGACACAATGTAGAAACCGGTTTTCCTGGACAAAGGAAAGAGAAAGCAATTTTGTTTATATTTTCTTATCAAGAGCAGACCAACAATCCAAGAAAAGTTTGTCATTTAACAGAGAGAAAACACACTTTCAATTTTATAGCAGTGTACTTTTATTTTTTTTAAAGATTTTATTTATTTATCCATGAGACACACACACAGAGAAGCAGAGACCCAGGCAGAGGGAGAAGCAGACTCCATGCGGGGGAGCCCTGGAAGGCAGACCCTCCACCACTGAGTCCCTGGGGGTCCCCCTAATGGTGTACTTTTAAAATCCACTCCATCCTGACCATGCATAGAATTGCTTTCCAAAGATTTCCCTTCACAAACTTTCTACCACTTTCTTTTTCCTTCAACAAAAATGTATTCCCATTTCTTAGGTCTTTCTTACACATACTGAGATAGTTCCCTTTTTCCCATCAGTCTTCATTATATTTATATATATATATATATATATATTTTTTTAAAGATTCATTCATTTATTTTTATTTATGATAGACACACAGAGAGAGAGAAAGAGGCAGAAACACAGGAGGAGGGAGAAGCAGGCTCCATGCACTGGGAGCCCGACGTGGGACTCGATCCCGGGACTCCAGGATCGCACCCTGGGCCAAAGGCAGGTGCCAAACCGCTGAGCCACCCAGGGATCCCCCAGTCTTCATTATATTTAGCAGGATTTTAACTCTTAGAAACCTTAGTCTCCAGTGAGAACTAACTAGTAGTAACCACTGGTGAACTGTCACACCAGAATTCTTTGGACGGCATATTTATGAATCTATTTAGCACAAAGCACGTTTTCCGACAGACCCAAATATCCTTAGTTTCTTTGCAGTAAGAAGTCAAAGGTGCAAACCTATGTTCAGTGGCACTTTATCTTATTTGGAAAAGTCCTAGACGTCCAATGAATTCAATCCCAATTTGTCATCGGAGTAAGATTTTAAAGTTTCAGGTCACCAAAGACTTTGAAAGCTATTTTAACAATTACCCGTGAAAAACTGAGGCAGACAAAATTAACCATCCTTTTTTTTTTTTTTAAAGGTTTTTATTTATTCATAGAGACACAGAGAGAAAGGCACAGACACACACAGGCAGAGGGAGAAGCAAGCTCCATGCAGAGAGCCCAATGTGGGACTCGATCCTCGGTCTCCAGGATCACACCCTGGGCTGCAGGCGGCGCTAAACCGCTGCGCCACTGGGGCTGCCCCTTAACCATCCTTTTAAGTCATCTTTTTGCTAACAAATTGCAACAGAGGTCATGAGGTTATTTGACCTTCAGCAAATCTTGGTAGAATAATAACGAAGGATTGCCCGAAGAAAGGCAGGCAGGGACACGGGGCTCTGTCCCAAGTGCAAAACTACCTTTAAATGGGAAAAATGGGAAAAGACCCCATCCTGTTATTCTAGGCTTTACTCAGGGAGGACCTACAATTGTATGTAAGATTTGTATGATAGAAAGGAAGGGTGTCCTTACCCAGGCCAGGGGTGCGGGGCAGCTCGACAGCCAGTGAGATTTGTAAACAAAGAGCTTGAGCTGGTGGCCTGTGGCTGGCAGGCATGCCTTAGGGCGGCGGCCCTCTGGATCCCCGAGGCTGGGAACACCACCCTGGAAGGAGCCTCCCACCCTTTCCCACATGAATAACTACCCAATATGATAGATGAGCAGTGGATGGAAAACCTGATTGTGTGGCAGGTGTAGGGAGGGTTCATCATATTAAAACAGCCCACTTAGAATTCCATCAATTTGTTCCTCACTGTCAATTTTTTCCTTGGACCCTGGCAGGGAAATCGAGTGGGCGGTGTTAAGTCCAGGGGGTGCTCTTAGCTCCTTCACAGCGAGGGGTGGGGGAGGAGCCACAGAGCACTGCAGAGGAGGCCCCAGGATGGTCTAGGAACCAGTTATGCAGGCCTTGCCTGGGTGGTGCAGAGGCAGGAGGTGGAGGGGGCTGGGGTGGGGGCCAAAGCGGTGAGGTACCACCAGAAGGCAGAGAAAAAGGGTTCTTGGTTCTAAACCTCCTTGGCAAAAATAAACAAACAAACAAACAAACAAACAAACAAACAAACCTCCTTGGCTCAGACAGATGGACAGATACCAGCTTGATTTTTTTCCACAAGAGTGAAAATATGCAGTCCATGTCCCGGGGCTAGAGAAGACAGGAACCTTCCCTGAAACAAAGGAACTTTCCGCAGCTGTTTGGGATTATTCCTTAAAGTTCCCGCGGCACCCAACCCAATCAGTTGGCTCTGATTATAGCCATTCAGCCCCCACATCTATTATTAGGAGTAACAGCGAGAGTGTCGAGTGTCAGGGTCCCCTCCGTCAGGGATGGCCTGTGTTTCCTCCAATAACCTGGATTCTATCAGGAGGAGGCCCATTTAGTTAATTATCATCCTTTCTGTCAGGAAGGAGTTTACTGGCCTGGTTACTGACCAGACACGTTCTGCAAGAGGCCTCTTAGGCCCAGGTCCTAATTTAGAGTCCCCGAAGGCCTGGATGGACCTACGGTACCTCCATCTATTTGCCCTGCTTCCTGCTCCAGAGATGTAACTGGCAGTTCCCCCTGAGGCCAGGTAGTGTTGCAGGAGCTCAGTCATTTCCTAGATTTTGCAAGTTGAATTGTTTCCTGTGGGTTAAAAGGCATCCCAAGGGGGAGTCCTTGGGAACTGAAGGAGAGGGAGAAGGTCCTTCACCAAGAAAATCCCAACCCAACACCCCAGGACTCCTGGGTAGTGTCCCAGGGGGGATATGTTTCTGGTGTCAAAGCAGCTCCAGGGGTCCCTGAAAAAAATCGCTATGGTCACCGCAGCTGTTGAAGGCCCTGGAGGAGGGATGCTACAGTCCCCCCATCCCCCGCTTCCCCATCGCATTCTATTATTTTTTAAAGATTCATGAGAGACACATACACAGAGAGAGACAGACAGAGACACAGGCAGAGGGAGAAGCAGGCTCCATGCAGGATGCCGGATGCGGGACTCGATCCTGGGACTCCAGGCAGGTGCTAAACCTGAGCCACCCAGGCGTCCCTCCCCATCGCATTCTAGACCGCAAATGGGCACTGGCGTATAGACCAGGATACTTTGCCTTGTCCTGCCTTGCCGCACCGTGAAGAACCGACTGTTTTCAACCCTTGGAAAACACTAGAAAAGTTTTACAGAGGGGGATTACCCAATTTTGTAGTTTAAGTAGTTAGAGGACATTGACAGAAACCAGTGAAGACAGCAATTCATCCTGCTCTAAGCCACATTGCCACACGTGTGGTCCTTAGGGCCAACCTCCTAGCAAACGGTCCTGCGTTGGGTTTTGATTCCATCGGGCACTGGTTTTGGCCGGCTCCCAGTGGAGGCCCCACCACCAGAAGCGGCTGGACCAGGGATGGAGGGGATCACCTTAGAATAACTGGAGGGAAGCTCACACAGGTGGCTTAGATCACCAGATGAGTCACCTGGTGACTCAGATGGCTATCCCGTGCCCAAGACAGACAACTTGGTACAAGGACAGGATACAGAGAGGGCATTGAGTTTCTGGACTTTACTACCATCCAGGCCACGGTACTAACTTCCAGCCCAAAGGCAGGCTTTCTGCATCCCACGGATTAGCCCCGGGGTTGGGGGATTGCAGCCTGAACAACTAGCAGGAAAGTGTTCCAGTAAGACCACACTCCTTCAGAAGCCTCTGCAATGAGCGTGAAGGAAGAGGAGAGAAAGTTCTCACCAAGTTTGTACCGCAGCTCAGAGTCCAGATGGAGAGATTCAAAACCCCACTTTGGGCACCAAGGGATGTAGTTTTGGAATGTTGCTGAGGTCCAGAGCCCACGGCCCAAGAAAGAATTCTTGAGACATCTTGGTGTAAAAAGGTGGTCTTATTAAGGTAGGGGGACAGGACCCGAGGGCGGGAAGGGCGGCCCCGGGGTCCCCGGAGTGCCCATCACGGACTCTCAGGCTGGGGTAGGGTGAGGGCCAGCACAGGCCTCCCAGGTGCTTTGGAAGCAAGGTGTCCAGGGCCCTGAGGGGGCTGCCTGTTGTTGGGAGAAGCTCTGTTGGCCTGAGTCAGGAGACCCTTGGGGTGTGTATCCGTGGGCCGAGTGCCTAACCCTAACCCTAAACCTAACCCTAACCCTAACCCTAACCCCCAACCCCTAACCCTAACCCTAACCCCTAACCCTAACCCTAACCCCTAACCCTAACCAACCCGTATCTTGGGGTTTAGAGATAGAGGAAGTTTCCAAAGGAATTTTTGGGGATCCCTGGGGGGCTCAGTGGTTGACAGCCTGCCTTCGGCCCAGGGCATGATCCTGGGGTCCTGGGATCGAGTCCCACTTCGGGCTCCCTGCAGGGAGCCTGCTTCTCCCTCTGCCTGTGTCTCTGCCTCCGTGTGTGTGTCTCTCATGAATAATTTTTTAAAAATTAAAAAACAAAAGAATTTTTATACATTCAAGTAGACTCACAGGGTCCTGGGGGTCGGGCTGCATAGCCTGTTGCCCTCAGCACAGTGCTAACACCGAGGCAGCTAAGCTCTAGGGGAACAGGGAACATCACTCGGTCCGTTTCCAGGACGCGTCTGCCAATGGGCTGTAAGTAGCAAAGAGATTTTTTTAAAAAGATTTTATTTATTCATGAGAGACACATGGAGAGAGGCAGAGACGCCCCTGAGCCACCCAGGCATCCCAATAGCAAAGAGATTTAGTTTTTCTTTTGCTTTTGTCTCCCTCATCAGCTGAGGCCCATCAGCTACTTCCAGTTGGCCCCCCTGAACCCAGGCCAGCCAGGGCAGGCTGCTGGGTCATTGGGTTTCCAGGGTCCAGCTCTGCTCTACTCCCCAAGAACTCTCGGAGGAGAGGGTCAGTTTATCCTCTGCCTGGGGACAGGGTCAAAGGGGTGCCGGGCAGCCTGAGTCCCTCCCGGCCATGAGCCTCGGGCCCGGCTCAGCCAAATTCCCGGCGGAGAACAGATGGCACATCCCAGTCAGAAACGTGGGAAGAGAGGGGCCTGAGGTGCTCTTCGGAGAGGGGTGGGCAGGCTCAGGGAAGCCACACAGGGTCCCCCCAGGGCGAGAGGGTAGCATTTTAGGAGAAGTGACCAGCCGGTCCCAGGAGAGCCTGCAGGAGGCAGCTCAAGGGATCCTGTGGAGGCCGAGAAAATTGAGGCCATTCCACTCTAAGTTCAGCGTTAGCACAGGTCCAACCATCCCAGGCCCCTGGGAATTAGGGCTGAGATTTACCTTACTTCAGTTACAGGAAGAAAACAGCTTACAGCTTAACGCCCTAGAAAGCCCCATATTAGAATAAAAACAGAGCCCAAACCGGTGGCAGGAAGCCACCGTATTAGAATGAGAACAGAGCTCAATGCCCTTGAAGGCCCCATATCAAAATGTAAACAGAACTTGAGGAATTGCTCCGCCCCTCCTGGAGGTCCCCGAGACCAGCCCTTAAAACTCTGCTGAAACCCCAAGCTCGAGCTTGTAAATAAACCCTCGTGTTTGCATCGGTGTCTTGCATCGGTGTCGGCTCCTCGGTGGTTTCTCGGATTCGCGATCTTGGGCGCAACAATCGACACCCACCTGGGCTCCTGGTGGTCACCCCCAACGTGAGAACCCTTGGTGGGTGTAGGGGTCAAGCAGGCTGCAGTGAGGGGGTGTCCACAGCCACCCGCAAGCTTGCCGGCACTCCCCAGCCCCTCTTGGGTGCCTCCCCCGTCCCCCTGAATCCGTTTCTTCTGCCTTTTCCTGAGAGGCTCCCATCTTCCCATCTCACCCCCTCCCAACGAGCGCAGCTAAGGGGCCTCCAGAAAAACAGAACAAGGTGAAAACCTGGGGCCCCTCCCCTGAGGAAGACAGGGTTCTCGGCCCTTTCCAACGAGCGCCCGTGGGGACACTAGGCAGGCTCTGTCCACAGGAGACATCCTCACAGGCTGAGCACAGCAGAGCAGCCCCCCCGACAGCCGGCCTGCCCCCAAGGCCCCTCTGCCCCAGCGTCCGGGGCTGCGGGGTGACAGCCCGGGGGCGGGGGAGGGGGGGTGCAGCTCTCTGTGGGCCTGAGTCCTGCCCGCAGCTGCCTTGTTGGCCCTAGATCTTCCGTTCATCTGTGTTCTGCTCACTTATCAGCTCTCCTCCATCCCACCCGGGTCGCCGCCTGCTGGCGAGCAGGAGCAGGGCAATGTGGCCTGATGCCAAGGGCTGGGGAGGAGGAGGCGCCACGCCCGCCACGCCTGGCCTGCGCCTCGGGCACCACGGGAGGAGCACCTGGAGGAGTGCCCTGCCAGGACCCCAGACCTGGGGCGGGATGGCTAACCCCCTCCCCGGCCCGTGGGACCCCGGCAGACCCAGCAGCCTGGGAGGCACAGGCCAGGGGCAGGGGCCCCCCACGCCCACTCCCTCCCCAGAGGGAGACCCCCTCCGCGGGTGGAGGCCGGGAGACCTGGGCCAGGGCGCAGAGCTGACTTTGGCCACTGAGAAAGGCAGCGGCACCCGGGCACCTGGCGCTGAGACCTGGGAGTCCGGGGTCCTGACCTAGGGTGCCTGGCCCCTCAGCAGCCTGGGCAGGGGCCAGGGCGGAGCCAGAGTCTGGGGGCTAAGGCCCCTTCCGCCCGCCCCGCCAGGCCCCTTCCACCCGCCCCACCGCCCGCCCAGCCGCACCTGTGCTCGCCCAAGCTGCAGGAAATGGAAACTCAGGGCCCTGGGCTCCTCCTCCTCCCCCTCCACCCCCCCTCTCCAGCTCCACCCAGCCTCCCTCTGCCCCCGGGGGCAGCCTGCACCCTCCCCTGGCCTCCCTGGAGGCAGACGCTCAACCACTGAGCCACCCAGGTGCCCTCTTCTTATTTAAAAAATTATTTATTTGGGGACAGCCTGGGTGGTTCAGTGGTTGAGCGTCTGCCTCCGGCCCAGGGCGAGATCCTGGAGACCTGGGATCCAGTCCCACGTTGGGCTCCCTGCAGGGAGCCTGTTTCCCCTCTGCCTGGGTCTCTGCCTCTCTCTCTCTGGGTCTCATGAATAAATAAATAAAATCTTTAAAAAAATATTTATTTTTTAAGTGATCTTTGCACCCAACATGGGGCTCGAACTTACAACTCTGAGATCAAGAGTCCCATGCTCCACTGACCGATCCAGCTGAGTGCCCCTTCTTTTGTTTTAATGCTGGTCTGACCCACTCGGGTGAATCACATGCTTACTGCTCACCGAGTCTCAATGAGGCTGCTGTGATATGTTTCTGGATCCTTCCACAAGGCACTGGTTGGGCCTGGGTCTCCTTCTTCTGTTGCACTATTGGAGACCAATAGAGCCTCCCTTGGGCTCAATCACTGCATTGTCACCTGGTTATGTGTGTTGGCTGGCTGTCCCCCTCTCGTGGCTGTGACGGTAAGGACCCCACATTTCCGTGCTTCAGTGCCCACGTCTGACCTGGACATCCCTGGACATGGGCCGGGACCCTGAGCCCCACACTGATCACCGTCCCATCCTGCTGGCCAATGCTCCTTGGGACTCTGGACATGGGCACGTAGAGCCTCAGGCCAGCCGGGGTGTGCGAGGCAGAGAAGAGGAACCGCACTTTGCACAGGCTCCGTCTCCGGTCTCTGCCATTTTCCTGCTTGGTCCCGGGGACTCGGGCTCCGGAGCTCCCTGTGCCTCTGAGTCAACCAAAGAAGCTCCTTTTCCGCTCCAGTGGGGAGGCAAGAAAATTAACCACTGTGAGTTCCTCCTAAGCTCCTAAACAGCTGGTAACATCTGAAAGAACAGGATCCCAAACATGTTCAGGGCATTAGCTTCCAATAACCTGGGCCAACGCTGGCGTCAACATCCCCACCTTCCATGAATCACCGACAAACATCCATTGTTCACCTGATTCTTGCCTTCGATGGGACTCTACCTGAGGTTTTTTTTTTTTTTTTTTTTTTTTTTAAGACTTTTTATTTACTCCTTTGAGAGAGAGAGAGAGCAGGAGGGGCAGAGGGAGAGGGAGAAGCAGGCTCCCTGAGGATCAGGGTGCCCCATGCAGAACTCGATCTCAGGACTCTGGGATCATGACCTGAGCCGAAGGCAGAAACTCAACCCTCCGAACCACACCGGGTGCCCCACTATCCTGGATTCCTGAAGCAACAGTACGCCAGACTTCTATCCAATAGGACTCCTAACCCCAAGTGACGGGGAGTCAATCAGACCCTCCACCTGCTATACTCGGTCACTTACACTATTCTGGCTCGTTTTTCTATCCTGCACGAAGCCATCCATGGCCCCTCTTGGCTGGTCCTTAGGGCCATCCCTGCCCTGTGCCCACTTCCCCTCTGCAAGCCACATGGTGTCCATGGTGACCAAGGAGGCGGTCTGCAGGGGCTGCTGCCGGGGAAGGCTCTGTGTCCACAGCCCCGGGCTGTGGGGCTGCCAGAAGAGGAGCCGTGAATGAGGGCCCTACCACGCCTGCAGACCGCCTCCTTGGTCACCATGGACACCATGTGGCTTGCAGAGGGGAAGTGGGCACAGGGCAGGGATGGCCCCCTCCTCTCCAGCCAGGGTCAAAGGCCCTCTCCAGGGGAAATCCCACTTGCTCCTGCCTCAGGCCCAGGGGGCAGGTGTCTCGCTCACCCATTCACTGGGCCCCGGCCTGTCCAGTCAGGCTTTCCTATATCCCCTCAGCTTTCCAGGCCCTGGCATCCCATTCTCGGGTCCCAGAGCCCACCCCACGTGTGCTCCAGCAGGCCCTCGACCTTCTCCCCAGTCTAAACCCATTCCTCTCCCTGCAGGGTGCTGCCTTCCCCCCAGAAGCAGACTGACCTCCCTCTCTGCTTCCTGTCCTGTCCTGCCCTGCCCCCTGTGGCCTGTGGCAGGAGCAAGTGGGGCTTGCTCCTTGGGCTCCTGTGAGGCAGGAGCAAGCCTGGCACAGGAAACGGGGTGGGAGTTTCCTTCTAGCCTCAGGGGGCCCCCCTCCCCCGTGTGGGCCTCAGCAGAGTCCCCCCAACATTAGGCCCCTGCTGGGAGGGGGCTCCCCCACGAGCAGCCACAGGCCATCACACCCAGAGCAGGAGGGTTGGGAACATGTGTTTATTTGAGGCACCAAAGCAGCAGGCCGACTCTGATGCGGGGGAGGGGTGGGGGCGGCAGCTGGGGGGTGGCTGACTCCTGGGTCCAGCAGTCCGAACCCAGATGCAGTGGAACCCCGTCTTCCAAAAGGGGTTTGTGAGTGAGCGTGGGCCGCATGAATGCCAGGGAAGAGCAGCTTTGTTGTTGGGGCCCCGGGAGCTCAGCCGCTGCCAACGTAGGTCTCCTGACGCCCGCGCTCTGGCTCCCACACGGCCGGACACTTGCACAGGCACTTGCACAGGGGCACACAGACACCCTGTCCACACAGCTGAGCTACACCACTGCCTGCGACAGCAGCATGCCGTCCTTCTGGGACATAGTGGCCGTCAGCACGTTTCCACCCCACCTGAGGGCCAGACCTGGGGGTCCATGGCCCCTCCCGGTGTGTCCCCAGGCCTCGGCTCTGACTCGGGGACCCTCGGCCCTTCCCGGGTTCCCTGAGGAAGCTCACATCACTGCCTGAGAAGGGAGGGTGGTGGCGGGGCCGGGGGCCGGCGTGACTGTGGGGACCAGGGGCGGAAGGGCCGGGATCGAGCAGGGTGACGGGTCGCAGGAAAAGGCTTCCGTCTGGTGTTGGGGTCGGGGAGGGGCCGGCCTCCCTTCCCGAGCTGCGGGAGTGGGCGCCCCGTCAGGGCCGGAGCCGCGGCAGGGCAGACAGCAGGCTGAGCAGGAGCCCGAGGCCCAGCAGCGCAGCGCTGGCCCGCAGCCCCCGGCCCGCCGTGCTGATGTTGCACAGGAAGCTCTGGCAGCAGTAGGTGCCCACGGACGCCACGCCGAGGTTGACGCTGGGGCTGGGGCAGATCGGGGAGCAGCCCTTGTTCAGGGTGTGGCCGAAGTCCACCAGGTTCCCTGCAGGGGGCACAGGGCAGTGAGGGCAGGGCGGGCGGGCCCCGGGGGGGGGGGGCAGGCGGGTGCTCACCGGGAGGGGTGGGTGCTCACCGATGCCGGCGGATGCGGACACCGTCACACAGTAGTTGTCCGAGTCGGAGCAGACGGTCGGCTTCAGGCAGTAGAAGTTGCTGTTCTGATTCGTACATGAGAAGCACACCAGGCAGTGGGCTGCAGAACAAGGGGACACCTGTCTCAGGGCCCGGGAACCTTCAGGGGTGACCCCTCCGCCGCTCCTCCCCTTCCGGCCCCCCCTCACTTCCCAATCATCTGCAGATGTTAATGGAGCAATTATCATGCCCCAGGACTTGGCCCTGGAGGAGGAACTCCCGTGACATCCAAATGCACAGGGATAAGTGTGCCAGGGGCAGAACTGGGGCCTCCAGTGGGAGCAGGAAGGAGTGACCCGCTTTGCTGGGGGAGAGGACCTGTAGGGCCGTACAGAACAGTCACCCGGGAACAGGCCTGAAGGCCCCCGGGCACAGCTAGGGAGAAGGGAGAGAGAGAGTCCAGGAGGACAGCGGCTCACCCCACAGCCAGGGACCTCCGGGCCATCTCACCTTGCTCCGCGCCCAGAAGGGCCGCCAGCAGCACAGGGAGAAACACCTTCATTCTGGACGAGGCAGGGGCCTGGTCCGGGGTCTCACAAAGCCAGAGATGCTGGTCCTGCTTGGAGAACACTCACTGGAGGACCGCGCTGCTGCCCCGCATCCCCCTCCTCCCAGTGGGAGCCCAGCTGCCTCCGTTTCACAGCCTGCACACACAGGGCCCTCCTGCTCCACCTCTGAACCTGCCCCTCGCTGGGGGCACACTCCTCCTCGGGAGGCCCCTCCCCAAGCCTGTGGTGCCAGCTGTTGTGGCTGGATGAGGGAGCCCATTAAAGGTCTCAGGATCACACAGGGAGGGAGGCCAAGACAGTGGCCTTTCCTGGTGGTCTGAGGGGCCGGGGGGAATAGTGACCAGTGATATAAGCTGGCCAGCATCCAGAACTTTCCATGAGCCAGCTCCATTCCTGACAAGACTCAGGGGCTGGGCTGGGTGCACGAGGCACATCTAGCTGAGCACCCGCCTCCAGCAGCTTCTGTGCTGTGGAGACAAGGGGTGCTTCCCATTCTGTATGTTATTCAATGCTGACGACAGCGAGCCTATAAATATCTGCCATTCCCCCATTTTGTGCCTGAAAAAGAGGTTCGGTGAGCCTCGGCTAGGAAGATACGAGTCTATGGGGGCTGCCTGGTTCCCTACCCCAGGACCCTCTCCCGGGCAGAGACCCAGACCAGGGAGGTGAGTGCAGAAAGCACTCTGAGGTGACCAGCTGGGTTCCACCTCCCTGTTCAGGAGGCACGGTGTGGGAGGAGCAGTCTGGTGCCTTCTGCTGGGGACAGCCACGAGTGGGGGAAGGGCATCCCGGGCCGTGGAGCACGTTCCCAGACTCTGGGAAGAAGAATGCCAGGGAGAGAACAGGCTTTCCCCACCCTGGGCCTGGGCTGACCTCTTGGGGGCAGGGGCAGGAGCTGTAGATGCCCAAGAATGGTGCCCAGCCCAGGAGGAGCCTGCACACCAGATCCAGGTAGTTCAGGAAGAAAGGAGCCTCAGTTTCCTCCTCTGTAAAGTGAGGCTTGGGCATGGAGAAGCCCTGAGCGTCCTCAAGGAAGCTCTGGGATGCCCGATCACCAGTCACAGATGGTGTCGTTGTCGTCGTCCCCCCCCTCCCCCCTGCCAGGCACCCAACCAAACAGCCCCCACTGGGCTGGGCTGAGCTGAGGCACTGGATGGGTCAGGCAAAGGGAGCCCTGAGGGGACCCAGTGGGCCTGGGGACACTGCTGTTTGGGACCCAGAGGCCCACTCCTCCCCCAGGCTCCCGGGACTGATTTCTGACAAAGCCAGGCATCTGCTGACTGAGGGCCAATGGAGAGGTAGGAGCCTGGTCCTTGTCCCGGAAGATGGGAAGCAGCCAGGTGGCTCCGCAGGGGGTAGGGCGAGGGGGCCTTGGGAGGAGGGCCCCGGCACCGCCGCTTGCATAATCCTTGGCAAACAAGGACCTCTCCCGGGTAGGCTCGTCCCCAGGGCGGCCCACCAGGGCTGATTCTTCCCACCCTGCGGGCCCCTCAAGATGCCAGCTCCGTTCTGAAGTCAGCAAGGCTGCCCCTCGCCCCACGGGAGACGCGACGGGGAGCCCAGAGCTGGGTGGTGGGCCCCACGCCCGCGCGGCTCTGGGTCACCCGGCCGGGGAGCGCGCCGCTCCCGCCCGGTCCTGGGAAATACTGGGACAGGCCGGGAGGCCGGGGGTGGGGGTGAGGCTCAGCCCGGGGCCGGGCCCACCCGCCAGGCCCGAGCCTCCCCGCCCCCTCGCGTCCCCCCGCACCGCGCGCGCACCCCTCCGCCCTGCCCCGCTGCCCGCCCGCCCCCCGCCCGCGACTCACGCGGGGCGACGCGTCCACGGCCTCGCCGAGCTGCCCAAGCCTGGCGCCCGAGCGCACGACAGCCCGGGACTCCCGGCAGCCGAGGGGGCGGGGGCGGCGGGCGGAGTCGGCGCTCCGCGGGGGGGCGGGGGGCGGAGTCGGCGCCCCGGGGTTGGGGGGCGCTGGGGCGAGCTGGGGGCGGGGCGGAGTCGGAATGCCGAGACCCGGGCGGGGCTGGCGGCAGCCCCAGGGAGGTGTCGGTGCCTGTCCGGCCGGTCCTTCTCGTCCCCCCGCGGGCCTGCGCGACATCACGGGGCAGCCCGGCGGCCGTGGCGAGGTGTGGCGGCGGGGGCGGCCCTACAGAGCGAGCTGGGGGCCTCGCGTCCCTTCCGCCTAGTGGGGTGCAGTGGGAGCATCTCTGACACGTGGGCCGGGCCCTCGGCTGGGCCAGGCCGCCGCCTCTGCCCGGGGCCCTCTGTGATCCTGCAGGTCCTGGTCCGGGGTCTGAGCCGTTGGACCCCCTGTGCGGGGGGGGGGGGGGGGGGGGAGGGGGGGAGGGGTGTCGCAGGGGCAGGGGTCGTGGCCTCGGGGGATCCCCAGCGGGAGGTCCACCTTTGCTGGTTCTGGACCCCTTTTTACTCTGGGGTCCCTGTTACGTGGCTGCCCCACCTGGCCCAGTGCCTTGGCAGGATGCTCCCAGGCCCCCAGCTCAGGGCAGCCAGGGGATCCTTCCCAGAGCCAGGGGGTTGGGCACCTCCCAGGGCAGAGTCTGGAGGCCTCACAATAAAGCCAGCGTCCCCAGTCTGGAGGCAAGCCTTCCGGCCTCTCCCCAGTAGCCCTGCCTGGACCCGCCCCACCCGCCGTGGGCAGAGAGGCCGCCCTGGGCTGTGGGCAGAGGGGAGGCCAGCGGCGCCCCATGCCCTGCATCCTGCTTCTCATTGGTCAGGACCGGAGAGCAAAATGGAGAGCAATGCAGCCTCGGAGCTGGAGGGGGAGCTGGAGGGGGAGCTGGAGGGGGAGCTGGAGGGGGAGAGGGGGCTGCGTGGCCCTTCCTCCCTTCTCTCATTTCCAGGTTTCCTCCTCCTCCTGTGGGAACTCATGCAGTTCAGCTGAGTGTGAGCCACCTGCTTGTGTTGGAAATACACTTCACAGTTTCACATCACGCTTCCTGTGGGGAGCTGCGGCACCTGACCTTTTCTCTCAGCCTTTCTGGGTGGCACCTGCAGTGACAGTGGTGGCAGGTGCCAGGGGAAGTGGCTTCTTACCTCTTACAGTGGGGTAGGACAGGCAAGGGGGAGGGAGCTGAGGCGGAATGGCAGGGAGGGAGCTGTATGGGAAGAGGGACCCTGTAAAGGACCAGCCACGTGGGAAAGGACTAGGGGTATCTGAGGAGCCATGTGAGTGTGCAGGGGTATGAGTGAGTGTGTTTGGTGTGTATGGGTATGCTCGTGTCTTCACAGTTTTGGGATCAGGGTCACACGTTGCATGGTTTTCTTTGATATTCGGATAATGGGGGGACGCATCAACTTGGGAAGGCTTTGAGGACTCTTTCCTTGGAGGTTGAAGGTGGGGCTCTGCCCCTGTCCCAAATTCCCCAGCCAGGAGTGGTGGTATCTGTGGGGTGCCACACTTCCCTGGGGGACCGGCCGTGGGCCCCAGTCCTTGGTTAGCCCTCTGGATCTGACCTGTGGAGGGCAGGATGGGCATCTGGTGGGGCTGCTTGACCCTATCCCCACGCAGCACCTCGCTGCTATCTTAGTCTGAGCTTTGGGCTTAGCCTGGAAGAGGGGAGTGTGAAGCTCCTTTGGCAAGTGGAGCCCCTTGCCCGCCTGCCTGGAAGGGGCTTGGGTGAATTTTGGTCCCCATCAGAGGCATGCACTTCATCTTGGGCCTGCCCGTGAGTTCCGGTGTGGGCTGCTTTCTTGTTGATTCTGTCCAGCAGGTCAGGCCTCGAAGACCGGGGATTCCACGTGGGAACCCTCTGGCCTGTGGTGGGCGCTCAGCAAGCATTTGTGGGTGAAAGCATAAGTGGGCTCTGACCCACTCAAAACCTGACCCTGTGATTCAGAGGGCTCTTGTGATCTTCAACAACCAACTCACAACATGTCCCCAAGGTCACCGCCGCGGAGCAGCCATCAGACTCCAATGTCCTTTGAAAATGTATCTGCACATGCGTGGCCAAGCCAGGGGTTTGTGCAAGGCCTGATGACATGATCTGTGGGGTCCTTCTGAAAACCAAGGCGGGGAGGCTGGGCCGGCTCCCTCCAGGCTTGCTCTCGGGCTAACATGAACGACTGTCCGATGAACATCCTTGTAGACGTAGCTTCGGTTGAGGATTTCTCCGTGACCGATTCCTAGAAGTAGGAAGACTGGATCTCGGGCTCGTTTCTGTGAGGTGTTTCAAGGTACAGGAAAGATGGTAGGCAAGTCCTGACAGGCGAGTTGAAGGGGTGGCTGTTGCGGCTGGGTTAGAGGGTCATGCCCTCCACCTGTTCCTCCTGAAGGAGGCCTCACATCCAGGGGCTTGGCATAACCAGCCACATGTGCCCCCTGGGACTCAGGTGATGCCAGGGGGCTCCTGTATGAGGCCCGCCCACCCCAGGTGGACCCACTCACGCTGCCCCCCTCAACCCTGAACTCTGGGAACCTCCTTCGTGCGTGCCGGACACCTCCTGGAATGGCCAGGTAAGAGTCCACCTGGTGGAGGGTCTGGTTGTGTCTGCAGACACCCCTGCCTCTGCTTCTGCGTCCCTTTCTGGGCTCGCCGAGTTCTTTGGGCTGTGCACACTACCTGCTGATTTCCTGGGTCAGCTCCCCACCCGGGCGGCGGGGGTGCGGGCACCGAATGCTTTTTTGTTCCGCGCCCCAGTCTGCCCACCACTTTTGGGCAGACCCTGTCCTGAGGAGGGCCTCGGGGGGTAGACAGAGGGGGGTGCAGCCTAGGCGAAATGTCCCTCCACACGTCCCTCCACACGGGCACTCCCTGTGAGCTGGTGCTCCCTGCCCCAAGGGCAGCTCGGCCTGGGCCCAGCACCCCCACCCCACCTCGGGCCACCACCAGCCGGCCAGGTGGGTCCAGAAGGCCCTGCTGATAACGGCCAAGTGAGCCGGGGAGTGGACGGCGGGCCGGGGCCGGCCTTCCCGCACCGAGACCAAATGGTGGTGCGCCTAAGCAGGTGACCCGGCCTCCTGCCACTGAGGCAGGTTGGCCTCTCCAGCCTTGGTTCCTGCTTCCTGGGAAGGAAGGCGAGTGAGCGCAGGGAGCAGCTTGGAGGTGGGGGAGGGAAGCTGCCCACAGAGGTGCCTCCCCCAGGGTGTATGCAAACCTTTGGTCCTGCTTCTGGGGACTTCTCTCCCGGCAGAGACTGCTGGAGTTTGGGTTGCCAGCCCTTTGAGTTTTAGGAGGGGCGCATCTGGGCTGCCTCCCAGTCCTGTCCAGGGTCTGCCTCCAGGCGTGCCGTGGTCAGACAGGTCTCGAACTGGGAGAGATGGGTGCCTGCTGCCCTCAGTCTGCAGAAGGGGGGGATGGTCAGTGAGACGGAGGAGCTAATTAGGAGCCCTGCTCAGGGGAGCCGAGCTGACGGGAGCCTGGCACCGGGTGCTGAGGCCAGAGAGGAGGCCCAGGAGTGCAGGCAGGGCCGTCGCCCTAGTCTGGCATTCGGGTCTCTCATCCTGTACGGGAAGTACACGCCTGGCCACCGGGTGGGTCAGCCCCCAGCAGCCATCTGCCTGTGGGGGGAGGGTGTTCAGGTGCTGCTGGCAGGTGCTCCCCGCCTCCTCGGGCTCCGGCATCAGTGTCCCGGTGGCCCTGTCTCTTCCCCCTGGAGCTGCAGGTCTCTGCTTAGGGGTCCTGTGGGGAAGTGTGCAGACCCTGGCCCTCCTCTCCTGCTGCCGTGTCTTGGGGCTGGGACCCTGGGGCCAGCCCCTGAGGCCCTGGCTGGGATGGGCCAAGGCCTTGTCTGCCAGTGGGAGCTCAGTGTGCGAGGAGAGCCGCCCAAGGGGTCGGGGGCTGCTGGCGAGGTCACACGGTATGGCTCTGTACTCTCTGCCTTACCTCTGGGCCCAGCCCCACATCTCCAGGTGGAGCCTCAGCCTCTCAGGCTGGCTCCTGCTCCTCCCAGAGAACACAACAAAGTGCTGCTGTGATTGCAGAGCCGCAGGCTCAGCTCACTGTCTGACATGCTCCCACCCCAGGGCCTTTGCATAGCTGTTCCCCAATCTGGAACAGGAAGTCCACTCCAGACCTCCTTGGCCTGCACCTTGCTTCTCTGCTCCAGTGCCTGGATCAGAGAGCTCTGTGTCTTCCTGCCTGGGACGCAGCCGGCACTTCTCCTTGATATAGAACACTGCTCGGCAAGTATTAGGTGCTCGATTAATAGCAGGATGAATACATTTGAAGGGAAATACAGCTTGAGAGCTGATGTTGTGGGCTAGAAAGCCGCACTGAGAATTTAGAAGTGTGAGATTTACTATAAATAAATAAATAAATAAATAAATAAATAAATAAATAAATAAAAATGTGTGATGCTTGCGAGCAGGGCACTGCAGGGGGCCTAGTCGGCAGGAGGGGGTGTGGGGCCACCGTCCCCGGCCCCTTCACACACAGGACCACAGGCTCCTGTAGACACAACCTGGGAGCCACCTTAAGTGGTCCGGTAGCCAGCTAGGCGAAGCCCTTGTGGCTGCGGTGGGGGACTCTGGAAGTCCACAGGTTGAGGTCCTGCGGTGACCTGTTGGAATCCATCACAGGACTCGTCGCAGAGCGCTGCGGAGACCCCTGCCCTTGTGAGTGTCCTGGGGGGGCCAGAACAGTCAGGATCTGGTCTGAGGAGATAATCCTTTAAGTGTTTTCAGGCTCAGGACACAGGAAGCAGCAGTGAGGAAGCTGCTGAGAGGCCACCTGGGTCTGGGGGTGCTGACACTGGCTGCGGGCTGAGGGGGCACAGAGGGCAGGGGCCTCCCTTGCAACGATGCCCATGGAGGTCCCTACCCGAGTGTGGCTGGAGCGGACACCACCTCTCCCCTCACAGTGCCCCTTCCCTCCGCCCTGATTGAGCAGTGCACCTGCTGCAGGCCATGAGGCTGGTCCACCCCAGAGGCCGTGGTCACTCTGGTCCAGCCGGCGCTCCATTTTCCTGGACAGCCTATGGATTTGCTTCTCCTTTCCCCGCCATCCCTGCCCTGGGCCCTGGTCAGGACCCCTCAGGCTGGCCCAGCAGATCTCCCCAGCTTGAGGCTTGGGGTTCCCTCCTCTCACGAGCAAGTCAGCTTCAAGCTTGGCGGGGTGTCCGGGGGGGTGGGGACACCCACTGCTGTCCTGTTGGGGAGTGGGGCCTGGATCCCAGTAGGGTACTGGCACCGGGGCCCTGTGAAGCCTCCCTGACACTCTTCCTGGTGAGAGCCTGGGGACCCAGCCAGGTGGGAGAGTGAGTGGGGCTCTGAGATTCTCCAACAGGGCAGCCAGCACCCGCAGGTGGGGGCAGAGATCGGCCAGGTAGGGCCATCCAGGGAGCCCCGATGGCTGCAGGCTGGACGCGCCTCTTGCACGGACCGCTGCTTTCACCGGCCTCATTCTAGACTTCAGTATGATTCTTTTTTAAAAAAATTGATTTTATTTATTTATTCATGAGACAGAGAGAGAGAGAAAGAGAGAGAGAGAGAGAGAGGCAGAGAGAAGCAGGCTCCACACAGGGAGCCGGATACAGGACTCCATCCCTGGACCCCAGGGTCACACCCTGGGCTGAGGCAGGCGCTCAACGCTGAGCCACCCAGGGATCCACTTCAACATGATTCTAAGAAGCCTCGGACCTGCCAGTGGGTTTCCCATTGCTCAGGCACCCCTCCGTGCCTGCCCTTGTCTGAACTGGCTCTCTTGAGATCCATCAAAAAGGTGTCCCTCTGGCACTGTCGCACTCGGCCAGCAAAGGCAGCAGTTCCGGGCCCCGGGAACCCTCTCTTACCATTTGCAGACTAGGTGATTAGTAAAATTTCTCCTAGGAAATGCAGAAAACTCATCCCTGGTCGTACCAAATGGGAAAGGAGGTGAGCAAGGGTGTGTGCAGAGCCCCGATCCGCGGTATGGGCCTCCACGAGAGGACATGTCCCTGGGAGCCCCAGTGTACCCCCCTCTGCCCTACTGTTTGCACCTTTTGTCCTTGGTCACCAGGATGTAGTTTTGGGATCTAGGTGAGATTTGCTGGGGTGAGGTCTGAACCTGAAGACCCACAAAGAATTCTTGAGACGTCTTTGGTGCAAAATGGTGGTGTCGTTATTAGAGCCTGGCGGGGGGAGGGGACAGGGGAGGTGGACGGGGCAGGACTCTCGGCTGATTATATACCTGCAGCTTGGGGGAGGTAAGGAAAAGAGAGGTTTCAAAAGGACTGTCCTCTGTTAAGGAGGACCTATGAGACACTGGTAGGTCCAGTATGGTCACGTTAAAGGTTGCTTTTCCCCCAGGCCAGGCATTAACATGGACACAGTGGGGAACTTCCTGAGGAATGTCACTTATGTCCCACCCTGGGGGGTGTCAGCTTGTGCTTTGTCCCCAGGGGCAGGGCTCACTGGATGGCCCCCTACACCCTGAGATGGCCCCCTACACCCTGGGATGGCCCCCTACATCCTGGGATGGCCCTCTACACCCTGAGATGGCCCCCTACACCCTGAGATAGCCCCCTACACCCTGGGATGGCCCCCTACACGCTGGGATGGCCCCCTACACCCTGGGATGGCCCCCTACACCCTGGGATGGCCCCCTACACTGCCGCCACCCAGCCTCAGCCCCCGGGGCTCACTCCCTGGCCAGAGGAGGGAAGGAGGGCGGGGAGGAGAAGGGAGGGGAGCATGAGGAGAGGTGTCAGGCTGTGGGCTCTGGGAGCAGACCCCAAGGAGAGTGGCAGGTTCAAGAGAGGGATACTCAGGGACTCTGCAAGCGCGATGAGGGAGGGGGGAGTGGGCGAGATGGCAGGGCCTGGCTCGGAGGTGCAGTGCTGGTGGGAAGGCCTGGTGCCTCAATCACCAGATGGAGGGACCTGCCTGGGTGCCACGCAGGGGACGATGGGAAGCGTTGGAAAACGGGGCTTTGTTATAAGGACATTTATCTGTCGTGTGCCCTGTGGGTCTCCGAACCGTCCACGTGTCTCCTGACTGTGGGTCTGGCCAGGGACAGGGGTTCCCGGGCTCCCCAACACCCCCAGGGCTGGGTGTGAGCTGGGCCGGGGCTGGGGGGATTCTCTGTGGGCCGTGGGGATAGGGTTCAGGCTGGGGGTGCTCAGCCACACTCCTGCCCCTTCTTGGGGGGTCACCAGCGTCTCCCACCCTCCAGGAGGCTCATGCGTTAGTGAGAACACTTCTCCACATTTTTGACCCAAATTCACCGTAAAAAACACATCTGACCTTCTGATCAGTGTATATAAATCCTTACTGTGGTACTCGGGGATTTCTATGCCATCCACTCGTGTCTCGCTCCATTCTACTTTTTACAAGATTTCATTTGAGAGCAGCAGCGTGTGCACATGCAAGTGGGAGCAGGGCAGAGGGAGACCCCGCTGAGCAGGGAGCCCCACTCGGGGCTCAGCCCCGGGACCCCGGGATTATAGCCCAGCTGAAAGCAGCTTAGCTTGACCCACTGAGCCACCCAGGCACCCCCTCCACTCTATTTTTTATTTAAAAAATCTAATCAGCAGCCACTATGCTGTCTTCACCAGCAGTCGGGGGCACCAGAAAGCCCCTAGTGACCCACACTTAATTTTCAGAGGGTTTATTAGGACTTTCTTACAGAAAATAATTACCTAAGTAATTATTTAATAATAATTAATTTTAAAAATAATTATTATTTAATAATAATTACCTAAGTAACAAAACCATGTTCAGGAAAGAAATGGAATGTTAAATGCAGATGAACTTGGTTTGAGCTGTGGGAGCGATGCCTGTCACCCCCTCACCCTGGCCCGTGAAGTGAGGGTGCCCTCACTGATCCCCCACAGCCTGATGGGGGGGTCCGCAGGCACCACCCACCCCCGGGGACCCTCCCGTGTTCACCACTGTGCCCTGGAGCAGGGAGGGTGGT
Source organism: Canis lupus baileyi (assembly GCF_048164855.1). NCBI lineage: Eukaryota > Metazoa > Chordata > Mammalia > Carnivora > Canidae > Canis > Canis lupus. The sequence continues at coordinate 38,895,951 of NC_132851.1, read as the reverse complement.
CACAGAGCACCCGGGGTGGGGGTGGGGGTGGGGGTGTAGCAGGGAGCCCCTGAGACACCCCGAGCCTCAGCCCTCCCCAGCTCCTGGCCAGCAGGAGACCGTCGCCCCGCTAGGGGAGCCCAGAGCACTGCTGGCGCACTGACCAGTGTCCACCCAAGATGGGCAGCTGGGGGGTCAGCTCTGGCCAAGAGCGGTCCAGGTCTGCGGCAGGTTGGGGTGGGGAGCCTCATGGAGGGGCGCAGTGAGGCGGGCAGAGGCGAATCCAGGAGGAAGGGGAGTCCAGTGGTGCTGGGGTTGTCCCCCAAGGCAGCAGACCCTGCGGAGTGCGGGGCAGGGGTGGCTGGGCAGCAGGTGCCTGGAGCCGCTGGTAGGGTCTGGCCAGAGGAGCTGGTGACCTGGGGACTGCGGGTGTGCCGCTCCACACCCCCCCAGTGGCCAAGGACAGAGTATCCATCTGGCCCCCCGCCCCTGAGCCTGCATACTGCCCAGGGACAGGTACCCTGCACTTTGCCGTCAACCCCCACCCCGGGCCTGCCGTGGGTGGGGCGCCCAGGACCCGTTGGCCCTGAGCCGTGGGGTGGCCTGCACCCTGGGCAGCGCTCGCGGGGCGGCCTTCTGGGTGGGCCACAGGATTTGGTTCCATGTTTCCCAGGGTGGCTGTTGACCTGGGGGCTGGGTGAGAGCTGCGCGGGAGGCACTAACCTCGGTTCCTGGGGGTCCGGCTCCTACACACGCGCTGGCACCTTCTCCCCGCCCCCCTCCCCCCCACCCCACCCCCGTGCCCCGGGGCCCCGTCCTGCCTGAGTCCGGAGGCCTCTCCTGGGGGAGCCTGGTGCCCCTGTGGGGTCCAGGCCCAGCCAGAGGGGACGTTGGGGGTGGGGGGAGCTTCATCAACCCCCCCCTCCCTGCCCTCAGCCTTAGGCCGGGCAGGGGCAGCTCGTTCAGGAAGGGTGGGCTCCGGCCAGGCCCCCCAAGACCTTGAGGGCTGAGTTCCTGCATTGTTCCTGCAGGGGCTCTCCGGTCCTGGCAGAGATTTTATCTCCTGGCTGGGAAGCCTCCTCCCTGGTGGTGGCGGGAATGGCCAGGGAGGCGGGGGAGGCCTTTAGCCTCTTGGGGTGGGAGCCTGGGGGGCCACCCCTCTGCACGTGGGACACCCAGCTCCTCGTCCTGCTGCCTTCCCGCTGTAGGGGCCCGGAGGGGGTGTGGACAGGGGATTCCTGCCTCATTCCTCCAGGAAGCTGACTGTCAAGTCGATGCCTCGCTGGAGAGAAAAACAACCTTAGCTTGACAATGGCCGGCCTCCGCCTCCTGGCCTCCTGTGAATCTTCTTTAGCAGGAAAGTCCTTTTAAAACCCACCCTTGTTCTTACTTCCCCAACCCCCACCCCTCACGGTCCTGGGGCAGCTGCTCTTCCTGCCCTCAAGTCCTGTCCCCGTGCTTTAATAAAACCAGCATTTTGCACCAAAGACATCTCAAGAATTCTTTCTGGGTCGTTGGGTCCGGACCTCACCCCAGCAAACCTCGCCTAGATTCCAAAGCTACGTCATGACCAGCGGCTGGGCCAGGGAGGCCCGTGAGCCCACCCGCCCATTGCACAGAAAGGGGCGCAGGTGCCAGAAGCGCACCTGTTCTTAATTGTGCAGGAAGTCCAGGCAGGACAGACACAGATTCCAGACAGACAGATGCACTTTGACCCAAGTCAGCCGGCTTTCCTGGGGCCCCTGCCATGCGAGCTCATGCCGCTGGCCTCCCTCCTGCTGGGAACATGCCCGCGTGCACGGGAGGGTGGAGTGGGTGGGGGGCAATGGGGTCGGACCGTGACCTCAGTCTGTGTGGCACCCAGAGGCCCTGGGCATTTCCAGGTCGCACACAGGCAGGGAAGGCCATGTCCGTGTTGACGAGAGCAGGACTAGTTATGATTTATTAAGGTCTCAGATGGAGCTGGAGGGAACACCCTGGAAGTGACCAGGAAAGGCAGGGGAGCGGCCCAGGGCGCGGGCTCCAGGACTAGCCTCTGGCCCCAGAGAGTCCATGTGCTGTCCGCGGCGTGGGCCTTGGCACGGGGGCCGCAGTGCAGATCTGGGAGCGTCGGCACCAACGCTGATTTCCTGCCTTTGACCTTGGTTATGTAAGAAGTTAATGTGGGGTGACGCCGAGTGGAGGGAATAGAGGAACTCGGTGCTATTTTTGAAACTTCTTTGTAAGTGTGAACTGATTTCAGAATGAAGAGCTGAAATGTTTTCAAAGCAGCATGGAGTAGGCTCAGTGGGAGATAAGTGAGTGTGGGGAGCTGCCCCCCCTTTGTCCGCCGCTCCCACCAGCCCTGCCGCAGGTGTTGGGGTGACCCAGGGGCGCAGGGGGCCTGTGGAGTCAGAGAAGGATGAATTCTGCCCCAGACTGTGTTTGGTCTTTGGGTCAGGGGCTGGGGTGTCATGAAGAAAATATTTCCGATGGATCAAAACTCAAATTGGAGGATTTAGGCAGCCTGGGTGGCTCAGCGGTTGAGCGTCTGCCTTGGGCCCGGGGCATGACCCCGGGGTCCCGGGATCGAGTCCCCACAGGGAGCCTACTTCTCCCTCTGCCTGTGTCTCTGCCCCTCTCTGTGCCTCTCATGAATAAATAAATAAAATCTTTAAAAAAAAAAGGAAATGGAGGACTTAGCAATTTTAAGAAGAATATAAGAAAATCTCTTCATATGTTGACAGAAAATATGTTTAGGTAACCCACTAGGACATTTAAGAATATTAACAATGAAAAGAAGTTTGCCCGTTACCATGTTACGATACAGCAATCAAAAAGATAAGACACACGCTAGAGTACCTCAGAGCCTCGTACCGCTCCCCAACATGGGCGGACTATGAAGCCCAAGGAGACGAGTGGCGGTGCGACCCGGGCCGGTGGCTCCGGCTGCTGCCTAGAGCGGCCCTGGGCGGACAGGACCCGCGGAACCCCTTTGGCCTGTGGCCTGCGCACTCGGGAGGGCCTGGTCACCACACAGCGAATTCGCCGGGCAGGCCAGCGGACGTGGGCCCTAGCCCGGGTCCCCCCGGGAGCCAGCATGCTGAGGTCAGGAGGCGGGGGACTGGCCTACCAGCCATGGTTCTTCAAACCCCTGTGCCCACCAAGCCCCCTGCCCCCCCCACATACCCTCACCCTCCAGGAGCCCTCCCCCACACAGGGCATAGTTGGGGTGTGTAGAGTCAGGATGCATGGGATGCACCGCACGAGGGGGGGGGGCGAGTTGGGAGATGCTGGGAGGAGGGGTGGTGGGAAGAGGCTTCGGATTTCCAGACCTCAGAGGCCCTGCTCTGCCCCGGGGCCCTGTCCCTGTGGGCCCCACCTCCCTTCCCCAGGCCCTGTGCTTCCTCCAGCACCCCCAGCCTGGGGAACGGCCACCCCCTTGTTTGGGGGTGAAGCTGGATCTGCCAGTCCTTTCCGCTCGGTAGGTAGTGAGAGGACTCAAGGGAGAACTCACTGGGTCTGCTCCGTGGAGGTGGAAGTCACATGTGAGCCAGTCAACTAACTGATGGGCCAGGGCACCACTTCTGGCTCTCTGTCTTTGCCACAGACTGGCATGAGGCTCCCGGTGCCTCAGTTTCCTTGCTTGTGAAGGGAAGACCCTACCCTGAGAGTCCCGTGGAGTCCTGGAGCCACACTCAGGGGGTTGCTGCACCAGGCAGGGAAGGAGGGGGCTTTTCTTCCTGAAGATGTGACTGGGGGCAACTAGGCAGGAGATGAAGCTCTGGGCTCCATGCCAGGGGGAGGAGCGGGGTCCTGTGGGCTGGGGATCCTGGGGTCGCCTGGGGCGCGGGGGCTCAGAGGGGAAGAATGCATGAAAGATGAACTGGCCCAGACCCCGTCTTCCACTGCTGCGGGCCTCTGCTGAAGCCCCCCCCCAGCACATCAGCCACCTACAGAGGGTGCAGGGCTGGCTCCCGGGAGGGACTTGGGGAGCAGGGAGTGTGCACCGGGGGATATGCTTCATGGGGACGAGGGGGAGCTACCACCCTACTGTGCCTCGCGGGAGGGGGGGGCTCCAGAATTGACCACTGCTCCTAGACCCTGGGGCCATGGGCGCCCCCCCTGGCTGAGGGAAAACCAAGAGGTAGGGAAGTCCCCCTCCCAGGCAGGCCCCAGGCGCCACCCACCCTCCCCTCGTGGGGCAGAACTGCAAGCCAAGAACAGGACGATGTCGAAAGTGTTTATTCTCTCCGGCCCCGGCTGGCACAGTGTTGGCCGTCCCCGGGCTGGGCTGTGGGCTTTGCTGTCCTAGAGGTCACGTCTGGTCAGGGCCAGGGCGCGACAGGCTCTGCATCTTGGGTCAGTGGTTAACTGATGGTGTCTGCAAAGGGGGACAGGCCTGTTGGCCTAGCAGGGCACTGGGTGCCAGGGAGGTTGGGCGGGAGCGGCTGAGGGTCTACAGGGTCTGCAGTGTCCGCGTGTGCGCTTGCGAGTGCGTGAGTGTGCGGGGCAGCGAGCTTGCTTCGTGTGCACGCTGCGTGGAAGTCTGCCCTCTGTGCTGGGGTCAGGGCTGCTCACAGCAGGGCCCAGAGGGAGGCGGGTGCTAGGCTGAGCAGCAGCCCCCCGCAGGGGCCCAGGGCCTGCGCCCCCCTATTACAGAGGTCCTTTTCACAGCACGTCAAACTCTGCAGTTCAGACTTGGGTAGGCTGGGGTCCAGCTGGTCCAGCTGGTCCAGGCTACTCATCCGGAAAATCCACTGCAGGGTCTCCTTAGCTTCCTTGCAGGAGGGAGCACACCCCTTGTACTTTGACCTCACCTGCATTCCTGTGGGCAAGGAGCCCCGGTGTGAGAGGTGCCCTCCCACCCTCCTGGAGTCATCCTGGGTCACCCACTCCCTGGGGCGCATGGCCCCCCAATCCTCTGTGCAGTCCCATCGGCTCCCCAGGAAGGCCAGCCCCTCTGCGTGGATGGGGACACTGAGGCAGGCGGGACCCTAGTCCCTGCCAAACCCACACTCCTCTGATTGGCTGGGGGAGCCTCAAGCACAGCTCCCCGAGCTGCCCCCGGGCTCTGGGTGCTGGGGACTCACCACCGCTCGAGGTCGTGGTTATGTTACTGTCGAAGCAGATGCCAGGCCTCAGGCACTGGGTGGGCGGGCACAGGCTGTCGCTGGGCGCCCCGGGGCAGGTGTAGCACAGCAGGCTCCGCGCTGGGCCGTGGGGAGGGCTGCAGTTAGAGGAGGCCGAAGCCCGCTCCCCCCCCCCCCCCCCCCCCCCCCCCCCCCCCCGCACAGGTCCCGGCTCACCTCGCTCCTGGCACAGCAGGACGGCCAGCCACAGGACAGGCGCGGCTCTCATGGCTCCTGGGGATGGTGGCCCTGCGGGGTGCCCCAGCCTCAGTCTCTGGCCTGCCCTCCCCAGCCCCTGCCCTCTGAGGCCGACCCCTTTGGTGCCTCCCCGGCCTGGTCCCCCCTCACTCACCCACTAGCGTCAGGTTTCCCTCAGCGAGGTGACATCTGGAGCCACTAACCCCATGGCCACCAGATTCTCCCCCTGCATCCTGTGACCACCGGGCGGGCGGGGGGAGCTGGGGCCGGGCTCTTCTGGCTCCACCCTTTTCCGGGAGTTCTGGCTGTCAGACCCTCAGTGGGATCCTGAATCCCAGGCCGGGAGGGGGGGTCACCTCGCCATCCAGCAGTGGCTTTGGGGAAATGTCAGGAGGAAGCTGGGCGCCCCCAGGTCCTGGCTCCCCCGCGGAGGTCTCTCTGAGGCTGTGGGGCCCTCCCCAGCTGTAGAGCTGAGCCCTGTCAACCTGCTTCCTCCCCTCCTGGCCCCCAGCGCAGTCCCATAAGCCTGTCCTATCCTCCATGCCTTCTCTCCAAAAAGTACCCTCCAACAAGCACAAAAAACAGAAAAAAAAATTTTTTTGAATGTCAAGTTCATCGTTTTTCTGCTGCACTTGACATAAGTAGTCATGAGTACCGAGCAGTAGACTTCTATGGCATCTTCACCTTGTACACCTTCTCAGGCTGAATTTATAGCTTTTATAATCTTAGACATCCGGTAGACGTAACAGTGGCTTATTTGAGTTTGACTAGCAAACTCAAATATAATAAAGATGTGTGCTCTGATTATACTTAATGCTGATAACTCAGGAGACACAGTTGTTTTTATTAAATCAACAGTTTTTTTTTTTAAGTTTTTTTTTTTTAATTTTTATTTATTTATGATAGTCACACAGAGAGAGAGAGAGAGAGGCAGAGACACAGGCAGAGGGAGAAGCAGGCTCCATGCACCGAGAGCCCGATGTGGGATTCGATCCCGGGTCTCCAGGATTGCGCCCTGGGCCAAAGGCAGGCGCCAAACCGCTGCGCCACCCAGGGATCCCAAATCAACAGTTTTTAAAAAAGATTTTATTCATTTATTCATGAGACACACACAGAGAGAGAGAGAGAGAGAGAGAGAGAGGCAGAGACACAGGAAGTGGGAGAAGCAGGTGCCTCGCAGGAAGCCTGATGCGGGACTCGATCCCAGGACCCTGGATCACCGCCTGGGCTGAAGGCAGACACTCATGCGCTGTGCCACTCATGTGTCCCTAAACCAACAATATTAAACTAGGCTTATTTACCAAAGATTTACCCAAGTCAAATAAACTGGAACAGCATTTGGTTAACTTCTATATTTATAAGAGTGTTAGGGATATTTTACGTGAGCACTGATTTATGGGTAAGTAAATCAGAACAGTCTTCTCTATGGGATTTTATAAGTTGATTTGATAATATTAGCCAGAGGTAGGAGAATGTCCTATATACATAGCTTGGTGCATACACGAACTCCAGAAGGGTCCATGTAGGTACCCTATAGTTTTATTCCAAAATCCTAGCCGGAGGCAGGCAGAAACATGGTAATACAAAATTCCCTAGTTTATAGAAACCAGTTGGTTCTCACTTTTGCCCCAATTTCTATTTTTATCTGAATTTTTCCTGCAGATAAGGCCATGTGACATCACCTGCTGTGCAGGAGGGTGAATGCTTCCCCTCACTGTTTATGGGGGAGACCGCAGGCTCTTCTCTTGCCCTGGTGTGTAGCCTCATGGGGGCTGTGCACCAAGGTCCGGTTGGGGTGCCAGGGTGTGGCCCGCAGCCATCTGGGTGGAAGCTCACCTGAGTGGACAAAACAATGTTTCCAGTGAGCCTCTCGGCCTCAGGGGTGGCTGCCAGGGTCCCCATGTCCCTGGGACGCCGGCCACCACCAGAAGCAGGAGAGGCAGGGCCTGAGCCCCTCGCAGGTTCCACCTGGAGCACAGCTGTGCTGACGTTGATTTTGGATTCAGAGGGATTAAGTCTGGGCTCCCCCCTCCTCGCTCCCTCCAGAGAAGCCCTGAGGCAGGGTTAACCAGGGCCCTGCAAGTTCGGGGCCCAGGTGTGGCAGAGCCGTGGGACTCCTGCACCAGCCCACCCACAGGTAAGCTCCACAAGATGGGACCCCCGGAGCGTGCCAGTGTGTACACTCGTGGGGGAGTGGAGGCAGAGGCCCCAGAAGGCGGCCCAGTCCTGCGGGCTCCGGAAGGTGGAGGGTGTCCATGCCGGAGAGCGGCTTCTCCACCCCCCAACCCCTGCACCTGCTAGGTGGGAGGCCAGCTGCTGGGGGCAGAGGGGAGGGGCTGGGCAGGAGAAAGAGGCCTGGGATTAGGGGAGAGCCAACTGCCCCTTGCCCCTCCAAGAGAACCCCTGTGTGCAAGGTGGGTTGGGGGGGTGAGGGACGGCGTTGCCCAGGGCGGGGGTTGGGGGGTGGTTTCGCTGTCCTCCTGGGACTTCTATAATTAAAATGGGCAAGGAGGGAGAGGGAGGGTATCCTTCAAGCTCAGTAGTGACAATATAAAGGAATTTGAAAAAAAGAAAAGAGTAACAGAAACTAGAAAAATCTGCCTCTCGTAGCCCCAGTAATTACAATCCAGGGATGTTACCTTGGGCGGGTCGCCTCTGCACACCCCATTCGTGCACTTCCTGTTTATTTAGCGCCTGTTCCTAACACGCTGTGCCAGCTACTGGCAGTGCATCAGCGAAAAAAGAATCATTTTATTTATTTATTTGAGAGAGAGAGAGAGAGACAGAGACACAGGCAGCAGGAGAAGCAGGCTCCATGCAGGGAGCTCCATGCGGGGAGTCCAACCCGGGATTCGATCCCAGGACCCTGGGATCATGCCCCAGGCCAAGGCAGGCTCTAAGCCGCTGAGCCACCCGGGGGTCCTGAAAAAAGAAATGTCTTTGCCTTAATGAAACTTGGATTATTATGCACAGTTAAGAAGTGACTTGCCGGGCCTTAAGGTTGCTGGACAGGAAGGGCATCCTGGGGCGGGGACTTTAGTCTGGAGCAATTTTAATTTGGCAGGTTCAAGCTGGAAAAGGCGAGATTTAAGCAAAGACAGAAAAGGGAGAGAGAGCAGTTAGTGGGCCGGCGCCTGGAGTGCTCCCGGAACAGCCCGGGGAGGCGGCGAGGAGGGGCGCAGGCCAGGGTCTGGGGGAGGTAGCCGTGAGCCGAGCAGAGGTCTGCTCTGGGGGCAGAACCCGTGGGATTTCTTTGTGAACAACCGAGAAACTTTGTGAAGGAGGAACAGGACTTCACTGGGGAAGTTCTCAGTTATACAAACAATGGACTATTTTGCACTGGATAAATTATGTGAGAGGTGGTTCCCACTGAGGGGATGAAGTCTCTGCCCTACTCCGTGGGGAGAGTCCTTAGTGCACACACCCGCGTGTCTGTGATGGTGAGACTTTGCAGGTCCGTTTCCCTTGGGGGCTTAGTATTTTTTTCTTTTCTTTTTTTTTTTTTTTTTTTAAGATTTTATTTATTCATGAGAGACACAGAGAGAGAGGCAGAGACACAGGCAGAGGGAGAAGCAGGCTTCCTGCGGGGAGCCCAAGGTGGGACTCGATCCTAGGACCCTGGGCTCAAGGCAGGTGCTCAGCCACTGAGCCACCCAGGGATCCCCCCTTTTTCTTTTAAGATTTTTATTTATATATGTAATTTCCATGCCCAGGGAGAGACTTGAACTCACAACCCTGAGACCAAGAATCTTGAGCTGCACGGACTGAGCCCCAGTGTGTGGGGGGCAGTACCTATGAGGGTTAGCTTTTTGAGTCCTCCTGATTGCTGCAGGGTTTGGGGTCTTTCACTCCCTCCAGGGTGACTGAGCCCCCTGCCCGGGAGGAGCCCAGGTGCCCTTAGGTGGGGGAGGGAACTTCCTCTCCAGCTTCCAACTGTAACTGGCCCTAGGGACAGGTGAAGCTCCAGCTGGAGTAGATGCATCATCCCTGGAGAGTAAGGAGGGCTACAGGCCTGCAAAGCCAGGGTCAGGAAACCTTACCTCACCTGGAGACGCTGGGAGCCTGCGACACAAAATGAACAAACCTTTTAGAATCTCTAAAAGTAGGGAAGAGTTTTATTCGAGCCCAAGTTAGGACAACTGCCCTGTAACGTGCTGTTCACAGGAAAGAAAGTGTGATGGTGGGAGACAAAGGCAAGAGAACAATTATTAAATTATTAATAAGTATAAAACTCCCTCCAGCCCACTGATGTCCTGGAAACAGAGTGACCTTCCCCTAGGTTCTCAGCTGCCTCGGTGTTAACACTGCGCGATGGCAACAGGCAATTCCAGCCCGACCCCAGGACCCTGGGGGTCTACTTGAACATACAAAAATTCGTTTAAAAATTTCCTCTAGTCACGCCTGGGGGCTCAGCAGTAGAGCATCTACCTTCGGCCCAGGGCGTGATTGGGGTCCTGGGATCGAGTCTCATGTTGGGCTCCCCGCAGGGAGCCTGCTTCTCCCTCTGCCTGTGTCTCTGTCTCTCTCTGTGTCTCTCAGGAATAAATAAATAAAATCTTTTAAAAAAATGAATAAAATATTTAAAAAAAAAGAAACTTCCTTTATCTCTAAACCCCAAGATACGTGTTGGTGATCCTCCCCCAGCACACGGCCCACGGATACACACCCCAAGGGTCTCCTGACTCAGGCTAACAAAGAGCTTCTCCCAACAACAGGCAGCCCCCTTGGGGCCGGAGACCTTGCTTCCAAAGCACCTGGGAGGCCTGTGCTGGCCCTCACCCCGCCCCAGCCTGAGAGTCCGTGATGGGCGCTCCGGGACCCCCGGAGCAGCCCTTCCCGCCCTTGGGTCCTGCTTCTGCGCTTTAATAAAACCATCTTTTTGCACCAAAGACGCCTCATGAATTTTTTGAGGGGCCTTGGGCTCTGGACCTCACCAACAGTTCAAAACTACAAATGCTCTGGAAAGTGAGCAGTTTTTACAGGGTTTTATATTTTTTTACATCTTGTAAAAGCCCAAAAGATGAAAAATTAACATATAGGCAGGAATCATAAGTTTAATGTCAAGGAATGCAGGCAATAGAATTGGTCCATATGTTAAGGACAAGGTGGTTTTACTTTATTTTTTTTTTAAAAGATTTTATTTATTGATTCATGAGAGACACAGAGAGAGGCAGAGACCCAGGCAGAAGGAGAAGCAGGCTCCCTGCGGGGAGCCCGATGTGGGACTCGATCCCAGAACCCCGGGATCACACCCTGAGCTGAAGGCAGACGCTCAACCACTGAGCCACCCGGGCGTCCCCAAGATGGTGTTACTTTAGACAACTCATTGACAAAGCAGGCGCCCAATGTATGTTTGGTGAGCCATAAATCAGGCTTTTGGTTTAAATAAAATTTCTTTATGGTCATACTTGAGTGAGCAGAAGGCCAGCTGAGGACCAAGCAGGAGCTGACACACACCCAACCCCACCTCCACCTCCACCTCCACCTCCACGGTGCCAGGTGGGGTGTGTGGGACGTGCCTCAGACTCCTGGCTGCCCTAAAGTTAAGGGAGGGAAAAACAAATATTAACTTAGGTCACAGTTCTGCAAGAACGGAGTCTCCCTCAGTTTACAAATGTCTTTGTGATTTACAAGAGCAAAACATTCTTTTTTTTTTTTAAAGATTTTATTTATTTATTCATGATAGTCACAGAGAGAGAGAGAGGCAGAGAGACACAGGCAGAGGGAGAAGCAGGCTCCATGCACCGGGAGCCCGACGTGGGATTCAATCCCGGGTCTCCAGGATCGCGCCCTGGGCCAAAGGCAGGCGCTAAACCGCTGCGCCACCCAGGGATCCCAAGAGCAAAACATTCTTATCAATAATTTAGCTTCGGGCAGCCCGGGTGGGTGGCTCGGTGGTTTAGCGCCGCCTTCAGCCCGGGATCCTGGAGACACAGGATGGAGTCCCACGTCGGGCTCCCTGCATGGAGCCTGCTCCTCCCTCTGCCTGTGTGTCTGCCCCACTCTCTGTGTGTCTCTCATGAATAAATAAATAAATAAAATCTTAAAAAAACCCCAAAACAATAACTTAGCTTCCCCAAGGAAATGTAGATGCAATTAAATTTCCCTACAACCTGCAGCCCACAGACAGAAATCCTCCTCCAGGAAGCTCCCTACTGTGCTAACTTTCAGGCCTGACTAGAGGGAAAAACAGCCTTACCCTGACAATGGCAAGGCCTCCAGCATCCTGCGAGTCTCCTTTAGCAGGAAAGTCCTTCTGAAAGCCTCGGTTTTCCTTACGTCCCCCAGCTCTCAGGTCACCCCTCACTGTGAGCAGGTCTTCCTGCCCTCGGGTCCTGCTCCCAGGCTTTTTTAAAAAAAGTTTATTTATTCATGAGAGACACGGAGAGGGAGAGACACAGGCAGAGGGAGAAGTAGGCTCCCAGAGGGGAGCCCGAGGTGGAACTGGATCCCAGGACCCTGGGGTCACGCCCTGGGCGGAAGGCAGACGCCAAACCGCTGAGCCACCCAGGCGTCCCCTCTCCCCTGGTCGGTCTCTTTAATAAAACCACTATTTTTCACCAAAGACATCTCAAGAATTCTTTTTTGGTGTCAGCTGCGGACCTTACCTATATTCCAAGACTACATCAATACTGACTTGGGAAGTATTGTAAAGTGGCCTCCTTGCATCCCGGGTCTTTAGAGAGCTGCTTTCACCAGCGTCCCAGGCAGGGGCCGCAGCAGTGGGGGACCCTCTGGCACCCAACGCTCTATTCCTGCTGGTAGTAACCCAGGCATCCTCGAGCACCTGCGCTCTCCAGGTGACAGTGCTGCGCCCTTACCCTCCTACACCTACACTCCGACGCGTAACGCTTATCCCCGAGCCGGGCCTTGGCGCCACTCGCCCAGCGCTCCCCCTGCTCCGGGTGGAAGGGCCGAGTGCCCGGAGCCCTGGGCTGGAGGCTGGCGGCCCCCGGCAGATGGGAGGCGGGGAGGCCGGGGGAGGGTGCAGGCTGCGCCCCGGGGCAGAGGGAGGCTGGGTGGGGCTGGGGAGAGGGGGGCGGAGGGGGAGGAGGAGGAGCCCAGGGCCCTGAGTTTCCATTTCCTGCGGCGTGGGGAGCGCAGGTGCGGCGGGGCGGGCGGAAGGGGCCTGGCCGGGGCTGCGCCCCCAGACTCTGGCTCCGCCCTGGCACCTGCCCAGGCTGCCGAGGGGCCAGGCCCCCTAGGTCAGGAGCCCGGACTCCCCGGTCTCAGCGCCAGGTGCCCGGGTGCTGTCGCCTTTCTCAGTGGCCAAAGTCAGCTCTGCGTCCTGGCTCGGGTCTCCGGCCTCCACCCGCGGAGGGGGTCTCCCTCTGGGGAGGGAGTGGGCGTGGGGGGCCCCTGCCCCTGGCCTTCGCCTCCCAGGCTGCTGGGTCTGCCGGGGTCCCGCGGGCCGGGGAGGGAGAAGCCATCCCGCCCCAGGTCTGGGGTCCTGGCAGGGCACTCCTCCAGGTGCTCCTCCCGGTGTCGGGGTGCTCCTCCCGTGGTGCCCGAGGCGCAGGCCGGGCGGGGCCGGCGGGGCTTCGCGTCTCATCCTGGTCCAGAGGAAAAGATCAACTAAGGAGTGACACTGAGGAACACGTGGCTTCTTGACTGCAACTAGGGAAGTTAAGGAAGAAAAAGTAGATAAGGACCTGGAGCCCTCAGTGCAGCCTCGAAAGTATCAGAATAGAATGGCCCGTGGACCCTCCTCCGACAACAGCCCTGAGGGCTCCTCCCCGCTCCGCGCTTTAGCAAAGTGGGAAGTGCTCCTCAGCCAGAAGGAAGTTGATACCCCTTGGGCGTGAGGGATCCAGGAATGAAGAAAGTACAGGAATACGTGGTAAATCGAAAAGCACACTGATTTTATAAGAGGATTAGTGTGTCTTGTGGGAGGCGCCTTTATAGAGCGAGAATTGAAATTCCGGGCACAGAGCTGAACCCGGATCCAGCCCCGGGTTGCGCCCTGCGGGGCGGGGGCGGGGGCGGGGGCGGGGGCGGGGGCTCCCAGCCCGCGACATCTCCGCCTGCCCCATCCCTCTCCGCAGCAGCCCCGCTGGCGTCCAAAGAGAGTCTCAACTTTCAATCTAGTAGAGGGAATGGTGAAAAATACTCAAAATCACCAAGAAAGGGGGCAAGGAGAGAAAGAGAAAGAAGGATCATAGATGCATCAGAGATAGACCATAAATAAAAAATCATAGTTATATGGTAGCTTAAAACCCAAGTGTATCCCTGTAATTTTATTAAATGTAAATGGATTTAATATTCCAATTAAAGATCAAAGTGTGTCTGAGCAGTTTTTAAATACTGGGTAGATGCTGTTCACAGAGATACACTGAACCGTAAGACTAAGTAAAGTTTGAAGCAGAAACAATGGAACGTGGCAGGCCATGAAATCTTCAAAAAAATCTATCTTATGTAATTACATTGTTAACAGACAAATCAGAAATCATACAATGTAGCTTCTCCAATCACCATGCAAATATCTAGAAACTATTAACAAAAATGTAGAAAACTGTCCTCTATTTGGAAATAAAGGAATATTTTTACAAAGGACTCTTAGGTCACAGGAGAAATTAAAATGGGAATCAAAAAAAATTAAAGAAAAATAAAATGGGAATCAGCGGGCGTGCCAACTAAATGATCACAGATGTTGGATGTATCAGGACACATGCAAACATGCGAGCGCACCTGGCGTGAGCTCTCTGGTTTTACCTTCCTACACCAAAAACAAGAAAAGATCCAACATTAATGAATGAAACATACGTGAAAAGTAGTTATAGAACGAAGGGCAAAATGAGTCTCCAACAAATAGAAGAAAAGAGGAAGAAAAGAAAGGAGAAGGAAAACTAATAAAAGAGCAGAAATTAACCGCAGAGAAGCCGAGCCTGCGGTCGCCGGGTTGCCGAGAACAGCGAGTTGTTTGGAAACACTGATGTCAAGGATGGGGGGGGTGCTGGGCCTGGGGAGGCTGGTCAGGACCCAAAGGGGGGATCTCGCAGACTCTGAAATGGGAAGAACCGCTGTGCCGCCGTCCAGTCCTGCCCCGCAGCCTGACCCTCGCTGTCATCCGAGTCCTGAGCTGACTCGAGAATGGGCCTAGAGTCCTTACACAGCCTAGGACAGCATCAACGGGGGTTTAAAACATGACATAGCATTTTTTTTTTTTAAGATTTATTTATTTATTCATTCAGAGAGAGCGAGAGAGAGGCAGAGACACAGGCAGAGGGAGAAGCAGGCTCCCTGCAAGGAGCCCGATGTGGGACTCGATCCTGGGTCTCCAGGGTCACACCCCGGGCTGCAGGCGGCGCTAAACCGCTGAGCCACCTGGGCCGCCCGACACAGCATTTCACTAACACCTTTAACACACACACACACACAATTGGAAAATTTAAGTGAATGAGGTAAATAAATTATTCAAAACTAATAAAACCATTATAAGAAACAACAGAACACAAAAAGCTTAGAAACGTCTTTTTAACATTTTACTTAGACAGAACTGTGCACCCACAGGAGGCTGCAGAGCGGCAGGAGGCGGGGGCCCTGGGCTCAGGCGCCCGCAGTGGCCCAGCCCTGGGAGGGAGGGCGTGCGGCCGGGCGTGGGGGGCGCGGGGGACACCGGGGCTGGTGCAGCTCTGGCCTCCTCCGTGCCCCGCTGCACCAGGACCCCTGCGGCCCTGGGCAGGGGCTCCCACTGCGCCCCGCAGGACTAAGCCCTCTGCTCGCCCCCCTCCAGCTCCCGCAGCTGCTCAGCGGCTCCCTGCCCTGCAAATAGGTCACTCTGAGAGGGGTGCTTGGTGCACCCTCATGTGTTTTGCTCTCCTGCGGTTCCATGGAGACGTGACCCACGTGCAGAGGGGGCCAAGCCAGCGTTGGGTGGGCCATGAGCTGACCTCGTCACGTCCGTGGGAACCCACGGCCTTGGCAGGCTCTCGACAGGTGCGAGAGAAGTGTCTTCTCCTCCTCGCTGTCGCCGTGAGAACTCAGGAGCTACTCTCTGGTCGACACCCAGAGGAGCCTCCCAGGCGGGAAGACTGTCCTTGGGACGCCTCTCCCTCCCCCCACCTCCCAACTTCTGGAAAACCCAGATTTGGTCTCTTTTTCCATGAGTATACTTTTTGTTGTCTTTCTTTCTTCTTTCTCTTTTTTTAGGTTCCACATATAAGTGAGATCATAGTGTCTTTGGCAGCCTCTGTCTTTGACTTCTCTCACCAGGTCCATCCACGGTTCCGCGTGGCAGCATTTCCTTCTTCTTCCCCGGGAGTAAGGCTCCGCTGTGTGTACGCCCCGTGTCCTTCATCCACTCGTCCATCCGTGGACACTGAAGTTGCTTCTGGGTCTTGGCTACTGCGATGACACTGCTATGAACGTGGGTGCAGGACGACGTTAGTTAACAAAAGCTGCAGAGCATCATGTCTTGGGGAACCCAGAGGTCGTTCTCCTGAGCCCTTCCTGATGTGGGTTCATCACGAACCGTAACCCTCGGCGAGGGGCAGCTGGATTGTTGCCACTTTTGGGGGTGCTATAGACAAAGCTGCCACCGAACAATCATGAACCGCATTTCCCTCCTCCTGTGTCACAGGACTGTGTCCCCAAATTCACCTGTTGGAGTCCTGACACCCATCACCCTCGAGGGCGACTGTGCTTGGAGATGGGTCCTTGCAGAGGTGATTAGGGTAGAGGAGGTCCCTGGGGGCCCTGGTCCACGCAGACATGCACACCGAGATGCCCACGTGAGGACATGGGGAGGGGACGGTCATCCACAGGCCGGGAGGACCAGCTCTCCCCATGGCTGGAGCCCAGACTTCCAGCCTCCAGGACCAGGAGACAAGGGGTCTCTGTTGCTTGAGCTGCCCCATCTGTGGAGTTGGTTATGGCGATGCTGGCAAACAGCCCAGCCCCAGTGACAAGTGGGGGTCCCACTTCTCTGCGACCTGTCACGGATGCCTGCTGGGTGAGGGGAGGGGTGAGGGGTGGAGGAGGATGAGTGTGAGGGGCCCCGGGGTAGGGGGGCCCAGGCAGCTGCAGGCACTCGGGGAGCAGGGGGGTTCCTTGCTTTGACCACACCTCAGGGGATGAGGCACCTGGGATGGGGAATCGGGAGCGAGGAGGGCTCTAACTGCCCACCCCGGTCACAACTGGATGGAGGCCCTGATTCGGGCCAAGCTTGCCTGCCCACCCGTGTCTGCTCCTGCTGGCTTGGCCAGCTGAGCCGTTGGACGTCCTTGCTCTGGGTCCCCTGGGGTTCCTGGCTGCCCTCCTGGGGCTGCGGGCTGACCTGCTGAAAGGGTCCCTTGCTGCCCAGAGGGGGCAGCGAGGGCACAGAAAGGAAAGGACTTGCGGGAGGCCGCACATCCAATGCAGCAGGCACCCCAGCTCTGCTTCTAGCGCCGACACCCCTACACCCTTCTGCCTGTCTCTAATTCATCCAGAGGTGTCGCTGGGCCGACTGGTGCTTTTGCAGCCCCTGGGGAGTCGCCCTCCATCAGGCTAGCTGCCGTCCCCAGAGATACTGGGAGGGGCCTCCGCCCGCTTAGACTCCCCCTTGGGGGTTTGTGGAACCCTCCCAGGAAGCAGCCACAGACTCTGCAACTCAGTGGCTTCCTGCTTTGAGCCTATGGGTGCGTCCCTGGGAGGCGATGCTCACATGGTCCCCTGAAGGGGGGCGGGAGATGGTCTGGCCGCCTGGTGCTTCCCGGGGAGGGGGAGTGGGTGTGGGCGGCTGCGGCTGAGGAAGGGAGGCAGGCTGGGTAGGGAGAGAGAGGCAGGGGGCTCTGGGATCAGAAATCCCAGAATGCGGAGAGGTAAGGAAACCACAGATAGGGGAACAAACTGGAACACTTGCCCTCGGTGTGGGTGGGGAGGGTTTTTTTTTTTTTTTATGACCGTCTCCTGTGACCAACAAACAATAACCAGACCCAAAAGGGAGCCGTTAAAGATGTTCTCACCAGCTCTCACTCAAACCAAGACGTCACGAGAAGGCCGCAGGTCAGGGGTCAGGTCCGTGGAGCCCGCGTGGGCAGCCCTGTCCAGCCCCTCGCACTCCTGAGAGCTTCTCCGTCTCCTCACTTAATAAAACACTATTGCTTCACTCACTCACTTGCAACGGCAGATTCATCCTTCCCCTCCAGGAGGCAAGAACCTTGCTCTCCCGCTTCCTGCCAGGCTCAGGCCAGGCCCTTGTGAGCGACGGGGTCAGAGGGCAGGGCGGGAGCCACACTTGACTCTGGCCGTGTCCTCAGCCCCGGAGCTGAGGTATTATGAGCGCTCCTGGGTGACCAGTGTGGCACTTCCAGCCCACATCTTGCAGAGAGAACGCCTCGGCGGGGGCGCCTGGGTGGCACAGTCTGTGAAGCGGGCTGTGGGCCTGGAGGCGGATGGGGGCCTTCGGCTCAGCTCATGATCCTGGGGTCCTGGGATCGAGCTCTGCATCGAGCTCCCTGCTCCGCGAGAAGCCTGCTTCTCCCTCTGCCTCTGCCTCTCGTCCCGCTCATGCACTCCCTCCCATGCCCTCTCTCTCAAATAAATAAAATCTTAAAAAAAAAAAAGAGAGAGAGTGAGAGAATGACAGAGAGAGAGAACACCTGGTCCCCAGACCACATGGACCAGTGAGCACTGCCCCGGTGGAGGGTAAGTAGGCTGGGCGGTGCGGGGTGGAGCACACAGGTCCTCCCGCAGGAGGCTGTGGAGCAGCTGGTGACATTAGAAGAGTCTTTCTTTGCTTTCTTACATTTCTTCCTTCCTTTCTTTCTTCTTCTTCTTCTTTTTTTTAAGCAATCTCTACACCCAAGGTGGGGTTCAACCTTGCAACCTTGAGGTCAAGAGTTGCAGCTTCCCCCGACTGAGCCAGCCTGGCACCCTAAGAAGACCGGTTCCTAATCCAAGTACACGTTTGCCAGGCAAACGGTGTAACTGCTCTAGTCCTCAACCTTTGCTTTCCAAAATGGGAATGAGGCTGCTGTCTCCATCCCAAGGCCCCTGGGATGACTGAAGGAGATGGTCCACGTGGGACACTTCACACAGCATGTAGCACAGGACGTGCTCAGTTTATAAGATATTATTAATTATTGAACAGAGGGTACAGGCTGCACATAAAGGAAGAAGGAGAAGTATGGGGGAGTAGGTGTAAGACTTGACCCTGGTCACCCCTGGGCCCTGACCCTGGTCACACCCTGACCGCTGACCCTGGTCACACCCTGAGCCCTGACCCTGGTCACACCCTGAGTCCTGATCCTGGCCACACTCTGAGCCCTGACCCTGGTCACACCCTGAGCCTTGACCCTGGTCACACCCTTAGCCCTGACCCTGGTCATACTCTGAGCCCTGATCATGGTCACTCTCTGGGTCCTGACCCTGGTCACTCTCTGGGTCCTGACCCTGGTCACACTCTGATCCCTGACCCTGGTCACACCCTGAGCCCTGATCTTGGTCACACACTGAGCCCTGACCCTGGTCACACTCTGAGCCCTGATCCTGGTCACACTCTGAGCCCTGACCCTGGTCATACTCTGATCCCTGACCCTGGTCACACCCTGAGCCCTGATCCTGGTCACACCCTGAGCCCTGACCCTGGTCACATTCTGATCCCTGACCCTGGTCACACCCTGAGCCCTGATCCTGGTCACACTCTGACCCCTGATCCTGGTCACACCCTGACCCTGGTCACACTCTGATCCCTGATCCTGGTCACACACTGAGCCCTGACCCTGGTCACACCCTGAGCCCTGACCCTGGTCACACTCTGATCCCTGACCCTGGTCACACACTGAGCCCTGACCCTGGTCACATTCTGAGCCCTGACCCTGGTCACACTCTGACCCCTGACCCTGGTCACACCGTGAGCCTTGACCCTGGTCACACTCTGACCCCTGATCCTGGTCACACCCTGACCCTGGTCACACTCTGATCCCTGATCCTGGTCACACACTGAGCCCTGACCCTGGTCACACCCTGAGCCCTGATCCTGGTCATACTCTGAGCTCTGACCCTGGGTGCATGCAGAGCCATGACTTCATCTGCCTTTTCCTGTGCATTCCCATAGAATGGGACAGTAATCTGGAAGGGTCAGAACAGGCCATTGGGAGGCCTGGGTTTACTCAGGGGGGTGAGGAGTACGTGCCACGGGTCTCAATCAATAGCCCTCTGTCCTGTGTGTCCCAGGTTCCCCAGGACAGGAAATGATAGCCATAAAATCATGTACTTCCACCTGCCCTGGATTCAAGAGTCTGGTTTTCTCCAAGGCCTCCCATTGGAACACAGCTCTCTGCAACAGTGCGCTGAGCTGTAGCAGCAGCGGGGACGGCTGGCCCTGTGCCCTAGCGTGCACCTCAATAGCTAAGCAGTGGGGCCAGCCTCAGGAATGCTCTAGAGAGGGGCACCTGGGTGGCTCAGTGGCTGAGCATCTGCCTTTTGCTCAGGGCGTGACCCCGGGGTCCTGGGATCAAGTCCCACGTCGGGCTCCCTGCGTGGAGCCTGCTTCTCCCTCTGCTTCTCTCTCTGTGTCTCTGCCTCCCTCTCTGTGTCTCTCATGAATAAATATATAAATAAAATCTTTAAAAAAAAAAAAAAAGGAGTGCTCAACGAGATGTAATAGTAGGAGTCTGGAGCCATTCCCGTTGTATAGCTGACATGCTGTGTGACCTCAGGCATGACACTCCCTGTCTCAGGGCCCCACCTGTGTGCCCAGTTCCTGGCCTGCCCCTGTGTCACCCAGCCCGGCACCTCCATCCTTCAGATTCCAAGAGAGAATGGACACAAACGTGGGACATTACAGGCACCTGTGTGTGTCTGTGTGGGGTCCTTGCTGCTGTCCAGGGTGCGGCTCGGGAACTTGGCCACCGCTGGCCTCCCAGGGCTCCTGTGCTGAGGCCCCCATCCGCCTCCAGGCCCACAGCCCGCGTCAGTCTCCCAATCCTCTGAGAAATGGTTGCCTCTTCTCTGTCCCGCCCTACTCTCTTGTGCTGATTCCTTCCTGCCTTTTCAGATATGAATAATACAGTCATAAACACACATCACATTTTTTATTATTGCCTTTCAATAACTTTCTTAAATTGGGGTGACGAAGTCAGAGGCAGGGAACCATCTGAAGCTTTGGGCACAGATTAGCCTACTTACCACCTTCTGGAAGAAACCACAGCTGTGTGCAGTCTTCCTCAGGGCTCGCTCCTAACTCTGCATCACACTGGGTTTTATGATTGAAAATCAAATAAAACAGCGGAAGCCATGGGCTGAGTGAGACAGGGCCTCATTGTGTGACATTTTTACTGCCAGTGAGGCTGAGCGTTGGCTTCGGTCCCTTTGCTTGGGAGTCGCCAGCCCCTCCTTCCTGTTGTTGGCCTGCACCGCAATTTTAACCATTGCTGATGAATTCAAGATAAAAATCTCCTGTTGTGCATTTTTCACAGCTTTCTATATACTTTCAGTTTCTGTTTGTGCATAAGATGGACATTTTCTTTTTTTTTTTTTTTTTAAAGATTTTATTTATTTATTCATGAGAGACACAGAGAGAGAGAGAGAGAGAGGCAGAGACACAGGCAGAGGGAGAAGCAGGCTCCATGCAGGGAGCCTGACGTGGGACTCGATCCCGGGTCTCCAGGGTCACACCCCGGGCTGAAGGCGGCGCTAAACCGCTGAGCCACCCGGGCTGCCCAGATGGACATTTTCTATCACGGAAACTCTAAAACCTTCCCGTTGTGGCTCAGGACGTCTCTCCCACAACAAAGGCAGAGCTCTCTGAATTGAGTAGTTTCCTCTGAACTTTGATCGGTTTGGGGCCCAATGACATTTGGCACAGGGCCAGTTGTGACAGAGTGAGGGGCCTCCTCTGGGCCCACAGGCAGCGGGGAGGCGAGTGGAAGGCCACAGAACGCGTGGAGTGTCGGGTTTCCCTGCTGTGGACAGGGCTTCTCTGACTTGGAATCCCCTCCTTCCTCTATGCTCCTGATGCTCGGTGAGGGGGTGACAGGGTCCCTGGCCCTGTAGCTCACAGACGGAGGCAGGTCCACACTTTCCTTTATTTTTGTTTTTTAAATTCTATCTATCTATCTATCTATCTATCTATCTATCTATCTATTTATTTATTGGCCCTCACTTTCCAATCAGCAGCTTGATGCACCTTGCATGTGACATGAAATTGGAAAGATGGGTCCTTATTTATTATTATTTTTATTTTTTAAAGATTTTATTTATTTATTCATGAGAGAGAGAGAAGCAGAGACAGAGGCAGAGGGAGAATCAGCCTCCAAGCAGGGACCCTGATGTGGGACTCCATCCCAGGACCCTGGGATCATGCCCTGAGCCGAAGGCAGACGCTAAACTGCTGAGCCACCCAGGAATCCCCAGGACAGATGAGTCCCTAGAACAAAAGGCTAGAACATGTGAACAGGTACCGACGTAAAAGGATGTGCTCTTGGCACGAACCCTGACTATTCTTTTTTTTTTTTTTAAAGATTTTATTTTTTTATTTATTCATGAGAGGCACACAGAGAGAAAGGGAGGCAGAGACACAAGCAGAGGGAGAAGCAGGCTCCATGCAGGGAGCCCGACGTGGGACTCGATCCCGGGTCTCCAGGATCACACCCTGGGCTGAAGGCGGCACTAAACTGCTGAGCCACCAGGGCTGCCCAAACCTTGACTATTCTGATTGCTGTAAATTTGGTTTAAGTTCTTTTTTTTTTTTTAAGATTTTATTTATTTATTCATGAGACACACACAGAGAGAGAGAGAGAGAGAGAGAGGCAGAGACACAGGCAGAGGGAGAAGCAGGCTCCCTGCAGGGAGCCCGATGCGGGGTTCGATCCCAGGACCCTGGGGTCATGCTCAGGGCCTGAGGCAGACCCTCAACCACTGAGCCACCCAGGTGCTCCCTGATTGCTGTAGATTTGGCAAGCTGGATTTTTCCAATCAATCCACCATCATTTCCTTTCCTAGAACCTGACCGCCAGCCCTACCTGCTGGTGGACCGGAAGGACAGGACCGCTCTGCCCTTGGGAACAGGCACAAGTGGAGGTTGAAGACGTGCCCAGTTTCTGCCCCTGCCCCGACCGGCAGACCTACTTCCACCCGTTCGCACGTTACTCAGTGAAGTCAATGGGGGTTGCGATGTGCCTTGATTTTAAAAATTAACAACACGGCTTAGAGGTGCTTTAATTTCAGGACCAAAAATACATCCGGTTCTTTAAAGGTTGTGACCGGGACTGCGGCTCATCTGCTTCTCCCTCAGTTGGTATTTAACGTGCTGCCAGCTTTTTGTCATCACAGCTCAATGGATCGTCTACATACCCCTTCGCTCCCAAATCAGCATTTCTGTTGGATGATTCCTAAGAGAGCAATTTCTGGAAAAAGGAGAAATGCCTGCATGTTTGAAATTTCGGTTCTACTAACGAATTGCTGCCTTCCCCTTCTCCCAAAGGTTGCATCAGCTCATATGGTGGCATAAGCTCATTTCTCCACAAACACAAACTTTCAGCCAGCATGGACATCTTTGCCACTTTCCAGAATATTCTGGAGATGAGCGGCTTTTCACTCACTCAGTGGTCAGATGCATTTTCTCACCTGTAAACTGCCTCATGTCCTTTGCTCTTTTATATGTTAGGATGTGTCTATTTCATATTAATTTGAAGACATTATAGATCCTAGATATTAACTGTTGCTTGTTACACTATTGTAAATATTTCCTCCTTTTTATCATTTGCTGTTTTTACGTTTTATTCTCAGTTCATGTTTGCTATGCAAATATTTTTACTTTCAAAGAATTTAAGATCTATAAATATTTGTCCAAGCCAGCCTATTCTAAGGGTACCTACAAGAACCTCTTATCTTCTCTAAATTGTTTTAAAATTTCTTTCTCTTGCCCCGCTCTCGGGTCCACCTGCCTCTGTGTGGCTCTCTCTGCCTGTCCCTGCGGATCCCTCTCTTCATGTTCCAAATGGGTAAGATATTGTCCCCACGCTGCAGATTTGGGGCACTGGCTTGAAACCTCATACTTATCCTTGCATTACATCCACACACACACTGGCATCTGTCTTCTGTTTGTCTGTTTGTCCTGCTGCCGGCACTACAAGGTGGAAGTATCTCCAGCATTACTCTAGTTTGGATGCCTGCCGAAGTTCCTTGCTTATTTTCCTTTTCTCTTTTTTCCCTAGGATTACACATTTAATCATCCAGGTGAGTGGGGCCTGCACATAAATCCTGCTGGGAAAGTATTTGGAATGTCTTTCAATTCAAAGGCTGGGGACACGGACAAGTCTGCTGCCAAAAGAACACGCTTGTCATGCAGAAGCTTGAGTGATCGCTTGTTTTTATTTGTCAGGCTCTTCATTAAATGTCATAACGAGTTATTCTAAATAAATCACAACTATTTCTAGCATGACTGGGATTTAAAAGTCTTAGTGTTCAAGTGCTTATTGCTGGTCAGAGGAAAGCTTGGGATTTTTGTTTGCTGTTCCTACTAAGTGAACATGAGGTATACGTTTGGATGACTCTACACCTGTGCGGGTGTCCGGATGCAGATAAGTGCATACGTAGGAATGCACACACGTATGTCTGTGTGTATGCGTGTTTCTGAACAGGAGAGGCTCGGGCACGTTTGCAAGTCAGTGGGAGTTCTCCAGCCCCAGAGGCCAGGGTTAAGTGCACGGGGCATGTTTGCAGCTGTGGAGACCCCGGGAGGCCACACGGCAGGGCAACCTCGCGTCCTTGCGGGCCAGATGGGACTTGGGCTGAATTGCTGAATTGTAGGGTTTGCGGGATTCCAATGGCTACGTCTCACTTACAGAGAGTGTTTCTTGGACTCTTTAATTTTTCAGAGTTCATTGTTCAGAGTTGTAGGTCAGGTAATTAATTTTCAGCTCCCTGAGGGCAAGGTCCACGAGGGAATGAGGCCGTCAGTGGGCTCAGGGCTCTGGAGTGGGATGGGACACTCTCCACTTTCTTTGTTGTTACTTTTACATTCCATTCAGTCTCCAGGTGCATGGTGACAGGCATTCTCCATCTTACTGGCCCTTCACATCCATCTAAGGGAGGTGGACACTAGCTTTATTGCACTATGAAGTTAGGAAGCAGTGCCCGAGACCCCTTGGGGCTCGCTGATTCTCTAGAAGGGCCCCCGGAGCTCACGGAGCCGTCGTGCTCAGGGTGACGACGTACCGCAGGGAGAGGACCCAGACCCCCAGCACCCAGGGGAAGGGCGCCCCGGGGAGAGCTCTGCAGGGTCCGGACCGCCCTCTCCCCGCGGAGTCGTGGGCAGCTTGGGCTCCCCTGGCGGCGCGGTGGCAGTGCGCACCAGTGTGGCCACCCGGGGAGCCCCCAGCCCTGGTGTCCCAGGTCTTTGTGGGGCTTCCCTCACGTGGACCTGGTCGGCTGCCTGCGTGGCTGACCTCAGCGTCCAGCCCCTCGGGAGGCCGAGCCCATGCCGTGCAGCCCAGAGCCCCAGGAAAGCAAGGACACTGGACTCAGGGTGTTCACGGGCTCGGCGGCGACCCCCCCGCAGCCGAGGGCAGAGGCCGGGCCTCCCTGGGACAAGATTAATTTTTTTACTCGCAGGACTGGGCCTTCCTGCTCCTGCCGAGCATAAGCAGCCCCTCGTCCTCATTCTGGCACAGGTGCCCATGAGAACCTGGCAAGTCTTCGCTTGGAGTTCATTGAGACAGTCACTCCTCCTGTATGACGGCCTGGATGTGTCCTTCCCAAATTCAGATACCGAAGTACTAACCCTCAGGACGTCAGAAGCTGACTGTATTTGGAGATGGGCCTTTAAAGAGATGATTACGGTAACTGGGGTCCTATGGGTGGCCCAAACCTATATAATTGGTGTCCTTACAAGAAGGGAAAATGAAAGCACAGACACAGCCAGGAGGATGGCCACATGAGGACATGGGAGGAGACACCAGCCACACATGAGGGAGAGGCCTCGGGGTGCCTCGGACTTTCAGCCTCCAGAACCAGGAGACCATAAATCCGTGTGCAAGCTGCCTGGTCGGCGGTGCTTTGTCACAGCAGCCTGAGCAGACCAGCACTCAGACTCTCCCCGGGTCCCTTCAGCACACAGGACAGTAACAGCGGTGGCTGATTTGCAGAGGCTGTTCCAGGATCAAAGGAGAAAAGGAGGCGAGACCTCCCCTTCCCCATCCCCTGGCTGAGTGACTTCTCCCCCCATGGTTAGTAAGGTCCCTGGGAAGAGCCCCGGCTCTCCTTGCTGTGCAGGGGGCCGTGAAGGATACCCTCCTGCCTCCACAGCCACCCTCTCTGCCGGCCCGACTCTGGGGCCTGGGGACGCAATGTGCCTGGGATTGCAGGTGCTCCCACTGGCTGCCAAGAAACTGCAGCCAAAGCCCTGGGACTTCACCCCCACTGGCTCGAAAGGAGGAGGAGGAGGAGGAGGAGGAGGAGGAGGAGGAGGAGGAGGAGGAGGCTACCAGGCCACTGGGCTCTGGCTGGCCCAAATCCTGGCTCCCTGGACCGTGGCCTTCTTGTCTCCAGAGGGTACAAGTCACTCCTGGCTGAGCCTCCCAAGCACTTCCTGTCTGCCTGCCTTGGTACCACACAAATTGCACACTTTTTGGTTTTGTTTAATGGTTTCATAAGGCGGAAGGAGTTACCCGCCCAGAGACCTTGGAACCCCAGCACAGAAGACACTTCTCCTCCTGTGCTCCGAGGTCGTGGTGGGGCCCGCAGCTGGGTTTCAGGTTTGGTTCCCTTGAAGCAGACGCTGAGGCAGGACTGACATGCATGAACTTTATTCCAGAGCTACTCCTGGGGAAGCGGGGGGCGTGGGCAGGGGGTCGGACAGGGATAAGCAGTGCCGCAGGAAGGGGACGCTGCGGGTGGAGCCCCAGCCTGGCCAGTGGCTCTGGGCTGGAAGACAGGCCTTGGGTTCACACTCCACCCAGGGTGACGGAAAGTCTCTGCACAGCTGGGGGAGCAGCTCCCCGAGGACCGTGGTAGGTCTGGCACCGATGGCTGAAGGCCCCGGGCAGGATACCCAGAAAAAGCCAAAGACTCCAGGAGGTTCTCTGCGTCGGTGTGCTGGGGTGGGGTGCCTCTGTTGGCCTTGAAGATCTGGGGCAAATGGGCGTGGTCCTCTGTGACCACCCCACCAGGCCCTCCACCTCCTCTGTACTCTGTCCTCAATTTACGAGCTCACAGACGGCCTGATGGGGACAGGGGCTTAGGGGTCTGGGTGTCCTGGGTTGTGCTGCCTCACTCATGTCCCACACCTCTGGGTCACAGGGAGGCCCCTAAGAGGGTGACAAGGACACTGGCCACAAGCATCAGGCCCACGGTGGTGGCCCCTGGCCCTTGGCCCCCAGCTCGGTTACACAGGTTGGTGCTGCAACAGTAGATGGAGGCATGTAGATCGCTGACTGAAGCTCTGGATGAAGCACGGGATGGCATGGGATTGAGGGTCTCGCACGATTGCACACAGGTCTTGGCTGCCAGGGCCACCGTCTGGTCTGGCAGTTTGATATCTGTCACATGGAAGAAACATCCAGAAGCTGTGGGTCACTGACTGTGACTGGAACCTTCCTCCTGACCCCAGAATGGACTTATCTTAGAGTCCTGAGAGCCCATGGACCTCTCCGCCTTGGCATCTACCCCAGCAGTGCCCAGGGAACCGTGCTGGCTGCAGCGCCCCTGGCTGGAGCCCTTGCGGCCAGGGTCTGGCTCACACTGTGAAGCCACACTTGGATTCACAGGAAATCCCCCTGGGGATTTTTTCTAACTTCAGGCTTTTTGTGTAGAGTGAGACTTGTCACACCTCTTGGGCTGTGGTAGTAGCCCACCTGTCCTTCGCCCCCACCCCTGCCGAGGTCTTCGAATCCCACTGCACCCTCTTAACTTCTAGGAAGACAGAGCCTGGACTCACTCAGCACTTGTGAAGCGCAGGCGTTCGCGTAGCTGGGGCAGTCTACAGGTCCTGAGCAGGTGTTCCCTTTATCGTTCGTGCAGTTGTGGCATCTTATGGCCCAGGCTGGGGAGGGTAAGAGGTCCGCGTCAGCCCCCGAGTGTGCCGAAGCCCCAGGGCCAGGCCGTGGCAGGAAGGGAGGCAGGTCCCAATCTGCCGTTCGGGGCCCGGGAGCCAGGAGACACTTGGGTGCAGAATCAAGGTGCTCCAGGGAGGAGGGGCAGGTGAGGGAGAGCCAGGGAGGTCAGGAGAGGCCCCTGGAGGAGGAAATTGGGTGGGCCAAGGAAGCGGTCAGAAAGTGAAGCAGAAGACACACGGCAGGGGGTGGGAAAGACAAGGCCGGGAAGAGGTGTGCCCCCCGGCCCCCCGGGTCTCACCTCCACCTGAGCACAGCAGTACCACCAGCAGAGCAGCAGCCTTCATCCTGGCACCTGGCACCTCCCAGAGAGCTCCGGGCTGGGCTGGGCTGGCCCTTATGTAGCTGGCACTCTCCTCAGTGGGCTCCAGCCCGCCTCCCCCTCCCCCGGCCAGTCAGTCACCTCTGTCCTGGACACGCCTCCCAGCTCCCCCTGCCAGCTGCACCCACACCCGAGGAGGCTCAGACAAGTCATGTAGGGAGCACCCGGAGGGCCCCTCAAGTCTCCCACCAAGGGCAGAGGCAAGGGGGCCTGGACTCACTAGGTCCTTCTGGGGTCTTTGGGGCAAAGGTGGTTGAGAGGAGGCAGCAGCCCCGAGCGCCTCTCGGAACGTGGAGGGCGCGAAGTCTCCGTGTTGATCTTACCCCGACAGTCCCACGTCTGTCCAAGAGAAGCACCTGCCGTAGAGCGGGCTCGAGTACGGGTGCTCAGAGAGGTTGCACCCCGCTCTTCGGTGGCTTCGGAGACCAGGGCCCCTTAGGCAGACACCCCGGAGCTCTTGAGGAGCAGAGGCGCCCACGGGGCCTGGGCGCGGAGCTGCCAAGGGGACAGGGCGGAGTGAGGGGGCAGGACCCTCAGGGACGTGGGGCTTCTGGCCCGTGGGCAAATGGAGGGAGCAGCAAGGGGAAGCCGCAGAATGGCAGGTGGCTGCATGCGGAGCATGCCACACCCACTGGGACGACAGCCGAAGGGGATTGAGAGTGACCCTGGGCCCCCGGCAGGGGGCCAGGCTGGAGGTGAGAGCAGCAGAGCAGAGGGACCCCAGGAGAGGCGATTGGGGTAGATTGGCTGATTTTTTTGGCTTAAGAGCCATGAGAGGAAAAAGTGGAGGGGCCACCGTGGGGGCCGCAGGCCAGAGGGCTTTGTTCAAGGACACCTGTGTAATAAGGCCATAACTTGTGTTTATGGAGGCCTCACCTCTGAATATCCTCCTTGTATCTTAAAAAAAAATCATGCTAAAATATACAGGGCGCTTGGGTGGCTCCGCCCACGAAGTGTCTGCCTTGGACTCAGGTCATATGACCCCAGGGTCCTGGGATTGAGGCGCAATCCGGGCTCCTGGCGGGTGGGAGCCTGCTCCTCCCTCCTGCTCTCCCTGTGTCCACAGCTCCCCCTGCTGGTGCTTGCTTGCTCTCTTTCTCTCTCTGTCAAATTAATAAATAAAATCTTTTAAAAAATCGTGTTAAAATACACATAACGTAAAATTGACCATTTTAAGCATTTTGAAGTATGTGGTCTCGGGGCACTAAGCCCATTCACACTGCCGAGCGCCCTTTTCCCTGGCACACCTCCGGACCCTCCCGTCTTGGGCACTGTCCCTCTGTCTCCCTCAAGCACGAACTCCTTGCCCCCCACCCCCAGCCCCTGGCTCCCCTCGTCCACTTTCTGTCCGCCTCTGTGAACGGGACGACAGCTGGTGCTTCACGGAGTGGACTCCTGGAGGATTTGTTTTGTGGTGGATGGCTTATTTTCATTTATTTTTTCAAGGTTCATTCATGTTGAGGCAGGTGTCAGCGTTTCCTTCCTTTATTTAAAAAAATATTTTATTTACTTATCCATGAAAGACACGGGGAGACAGGCAGAGACACAGACAGAGGGAGAAGCAGGCTCCCTGCGGGGAGCCCGATGCGGGACTCGATCCGGGATCATAGGATCAGGACCTGAGCCCAAGACAGATGCCCAACCGCTGAGCCACCCAGGTGTCCTTCCA
The DNA here is from genome assembly GCF_048164855.1 of Canis lupus baileyi. Taxonomy (NCBI): domain Eukaryota; kingdom Metazoa; phylum Chordata; class Mammalia; order Carnivora; family Canidae; genus Canis; species Canis lupus. The sequence goes on along the minus strand of NC_132851.1, from coordinate 38,866,635 downwards.
CTTCCTTCCTTTTTAAGGCTGAAGAGTGTCTACGAAATGCACAGACCCCATTTTGCTCCACCATCCGTAGGCCCTGGGGTTGCTTCCGAGTTCGGCTAGGCCGTCGGTGTGCAAATCTCTCTTGGAGACCCCGCTTTCGGCTGTTTCGGGTATGTGCCTGGAAGAGGAATTACTGCAACCTAAGGTCATTCTGTGTCTGATTTTCTTTTCATTTCTTTTATTTTTGTGTGTGTGTGTGTGCGTGTGTCTAGTTTTCTTGAGGAGCCTCCATAGGGTTGTCCACAGCTGCGGGATGGTTTCTCATCCCCACCAGCCCCGCCCTTGGGGCCTGGTTTCTCCACATCCTCGCCAGCACTTGTTATTTTATTTAAGGGCAGCCATCCCAATGGGTGTGGCCGGTCCCTCTTCCTAGCTTGATAGCTCTCCACGCTGTGGGGCGCCTTGTCCCGTGGACTTTAGAAAACTACACTTCCCAGTCCCCCTGCTGCGGTGGGTTGGCCAGGTGACCCTGTTCCACTAGTCAGAAGTGCCGGGTGGGACCTGGACGGAGACGGGGCACCCAAGCCAGCTCCAGGCTGGCTCCAGACGAGAGTGGCGTGCGGCTTTGTCCGAGAGCCCCAAGGGCGCCTGCACATTGTTTCTCGAGACCCCCCGAAGAGCAGCACGGTGACGCAGCCGCACTGAATTTCCTTTGAAAGCAGCCCACGCAGGTTAACCGTGTGCAGTGAAAGGCCGTGGTCTGCGCATGTTTGTCCCGGAGCGGCGCTCAGACCTCCGGGGCCGCCTCTGCTCCCCTCTCCTTCCTGGCTGTGCCGTGTCGCCTCTGGGGACAGGGACAGGCCTGGCTCCCTGTCTTCACAGCTGGCCTCGGGGGCGGTGGAAGTGGGACGCCGTGCCGCGGAGGATGAGCCCTCACTGCCTCTGCCCCCCTGCGCGGCTTCAGAGCTGTCCCAGCAGGAAGTGTGTGCTGGGCTGGGCCTTACCGTCAGCTTCCACTCCATTCCGGAACCTTTCCAGGTGTGTTATATAAAATGACACCTAATTAAGGCTTAATTACCTCATTCTTCTGTACCCGAGGGTGTAGATGTAGATGAGGCCAGTGACTTGCTCAAGATATAAAACCTAATGGTGATAAAGGATTGAACTTTGGGACAATGGCTGACTCATTAACCCCCCCCCCCCCCAGGTGAGGTGTGGGTGGGGTCGGGTCTGGAAGGTCAGTCAGGATCCGGTAGGGAGAAAACAATAAAACAAGACAAAACCCAGGGGGCCCAAAGGCTGAACGTGGCTCTGTGGGTGGCATGGGGTGGGGGGCCTAGAGAGATGACGGGGCTTCCTGAGGGCAAGTGGGGTTTGGGGTTTGGGAGAAAAAGATCGGCAGATGGCAGGTTCCCAGATGAGGTCTCCGGACGGGGTTGCTGGATCCCAGCGGAGGGGAGACCATCAGATGAGGTCAGGACCTGGGTGGTGGGGGCCGAGGCTCCTGGGGAAGAGCGATCAGGTGGGAACGCAGTGCACCTGTAGGATGGCACATGCAGGAGCTTCCGGGCGACGGCTGCCCGTGAGGAGCCTGTCACACGCCTGTATGGACAGCAGCGCGTGACTCCTGTGCCACTGCCTCACTGTGTCAGCCGGAAGCAAAGCACCATCCCACGGGCTCTCGGGCCCCCCAGCTCCTCCCACTGCCCACTAGCCAGATGGCTCCCGTAGAAGTCCCAGAAGCCGAGGGAGTCCCTGAAGCTCCACTCTTCCCGGTTTCCCTGTCCTTGAGGCCCTGAGGGAGGGTGGGTGGGGTGCCCGCCAGGGCTGGTCAGGCAGGCAGGGCCCTTGCCAGCTCTGAGAAGCGAAGTTCTTGCTCCCTCACAAAGGCCGTGCCACAAAGGTCACTGATTATGCCCCGCCCCCCGTTGCTCCAGGTGGGACCCGTGGCCAGCTTCCCACTCCCCACCAGCACCCGGCCCCTCTCGTCTGCCCAAGGACGCTTCTGGAATCTCTCCTCTCTCTCCTGCACCGGCAGCTGCCCCCTTGGTAGAGCATTGCCCCCACTGGCGGATCAACGTGCTGGATGACGCCCTTCTTTTCCTGATCTTTCATATCCTGTCCAGCTATCCCTCCACCCGCCTGTTTGTCTACTTCCTTTTAGAGCAAAATGCCAGAGAATCTTCTCTACTGTTGCTACATCTTCTCCTCTTGAAGCTGCTCTAGAAGAGTTTGCAGCCCATCATGGTTCATGTTCGCCTGTGACTTCCCAGGGGTCCATTTCAAGTCTCAGTCCCCACTGCGCTTCCTTCCTAACCTCACTCAGTGCCCCATCCCTCCCTCCTTCTTGGAGACCCCCTCCCACCTCCCCACCCCGCTCCGAGTGCCCCTTGGCTTGGTTTACGGGCCCTCCATCATCTGTCACTGAATTCCTGGGTGGCTCCTCTGTCTGTGGCTTCACGTGTCTTTGTAAAAATATATTTCCATCTCCTGCTTCCTTGTTAAGGAAAAAAAAAATCAAAACTTGGAAATTGAGTGAGAAGATGGTGACTTGATCTGGGAGAGGCTCGTTGACATCCTCAGCTGAGCTAGCGCGCCCTGTGCTCCCGGGCGCCACACGGCCCTCGGCGCACACACCCCCGGACGCATCCCTTGCCCGGTCATCAGTGTGCTGGCGCTCTGACTAGCACGTAAACTCCATGCAGAAAAGGTCTGCTTCGGAATCTGCTCTGTACCCAAACCTACAGGAATACTTGGTGAATGGTAGGTGCTCAGTAAATGCATATTCAGTGCTGAGATGAGCTGCTTTTTGTGCAGCTTCTAAAACACCATCAGTGGTGACGTCCTTTGGAGAATAGCGTGTGCAAGAGGCCTCAGACAGAGTCAGCAGGAAACTCAACAGAGCAGCTGAGCTGAGGCTCCTTGGGCCTGGTGCTGCTGATCTCGTGGGTCCAAGGCATTGTCCCGTATTGGCTCTTGTCTCCATAAAGAAAAAATAACAATGAATTTAATTAATTTTTTTAAACCAAGGCTCAGGGACTTTCGCTTATTATTATTATTTTTAAAGATTTTATTTATGTGACAGAGAGAGCAAGAGGGAGAGCATGAGCAGGGGCAGCGGCAGAGGCGGAGGGAGAAGCCGACTTCCCCCTGATCAGGGAGCCCAGGGTGGGACTGGATCCCAGGACCCCAGGATCATGACCTGAGCCAAAGGTAGATGCTCCACTGACTGAGCCACCCCCACCCCCACACTGCTTGTTTTATGACTGCAACACTACTGCAGGTTGGATTTATTACATTTGCGTGATATATTGCATGACATAATATAATAATACGTTATTATATGTATTATTATATTTACCTTATTATTACAACTCTTTGTCATTAAAAAATTAAAATGAAAACATTTCATTCAAATGAAAACATTGGATCCCAAAAGGTAACTCAGAGCATGGACCTCATGCCTCCTTTACCTGCTGGAGAAGTCGTCCTGGGGATGCTGGACTCCAGAAGCATGATTGAGCGGTTCAGATGAAGACCAGGGGACAGGGGAGGAGTGGGGCGGGTGCTGTGTGCGGCCGCAGGGCAAGGAGGTCGCCTGGGCGCTCAGTCCTCCTCTGTCCTCTGGGGTCAGCCAAGGGGGCGCTCCCACAGCTGAGCTCCTCTGCGAGGGTGGGGTCTGTGTTCATGGAGGGCACCCAGCTCTCCACTCTGCGTCTGCTGCCTCCTTGCCCAGCCAGCAGCCCCCTCGGCCTTGCGGGCCCAGCCCTGTGGCGGTCAGGCCAGGTGTGGCACAGTGGACCCGTGCTTTCTCTGGTGGCCAAGGATGTGAGCCTGGGCTCCCTCCTCGAACCGCAGGTCCCTCCATGGCTGCCTGTGTCAGGCGAGTGGCATCACTCTGAGCCCAGGATGCCCCCCCCTAAACTGGAGACAGGTGGTGCTTCTGAAGAGGGATGAGTCGGACTCTGCAACCCGCTCAAAGCCACCTCTGGCACAGCAGGCATGTCTGTGCATCTCCTGACCGGTCAGTGAGAAGCTAAGTGTCTGGCTAGGGAAGGCTCTCCTGTCAGGGCCTGGTGTGGGGTGAGAGGGACACACTTTGAGACTTTCAGCGTCTTTGCTGCCCTGGATCCTAACCCAAAGTACACAGAGTGGTGTCCGGCAGGGGTGAGGTCCCCAGAAGCTCCTATGGAACCTCTCCTGTCATGCCTGATGCCTGGCTCAGTGGGAACAAGCCCTTTCTGTCTTCCCCCAGATATGGGTCATTTCCTGGAAGACTGTGGGACATCCTGCCGTCCTGGGGAGTGAGACCTGTACCCGGTGTGGGCCACTCTGGAACCCCAGGGCTTCCTGTGATTGGGCTCACTGCTGCGCAGATGGACCCCTGACTTAAGAGTGCCATTCCCTCTTGCCTCTTAAGGAACCAGCCTTACTCCTGCTGGGGTCTTTGGTGGTGCCCAGGTGACCGTAGGCACATCACCCCAGCAGAGACCAGGCCAGTGGCTCCCTTCGTCGCATCTGCCACAAGGGATTGTGCACACCCTCCCGGAGCCTTGAGCCTTCCAGGGTGTACTGGCTGGCTTCCTGTAAATGCCGAGCCTTCCAGGCAGCCCTCGCCTTCTGTGCTGGCGGCTCTCCCAGATCTCACCTGGAAGGAGGGACAGAGGTACTCCTCCCTTATCTTCATAAGGATATAGAGCCTCTGAGCGGAAACAGATAAGGATTTTGTTTAAATAAGGGAAAGGCAATCTCACCTGATAGCAGTTAGGAGAAGGGGGGCCGTAAAGTTTGCATGCCTGAGCACCAGACCCTGGACCTTTGGAGGCTCCACCTGGGTGAGAAGCCACGGGGACACCAGAAGGTGGGAGGGCCTGAGTGCCCTCTCTGTTACAGCTCCGCCCGGACAGAGCCCGGCCACCCTGGGGGCGTGTGTAGGGCCTGAGCGCAGCTCTCCCCACGTCGTGGGTACCCGGTGGCGTCCCTCTATGGGAAGCTGTGCTAGCCTAGTCTGCTGGGGGCGAGGGGGCTGCATGATTCCTATTTAACTGCTGAGGCATGGAGGGAATGCAGGACCCCGGGCCTCGCAGACCCCACTGAATGCTGGAACTGGTTCCAGGGAGACCTGGAGTGCTTCGGGCCGCCCAGCTGGGGTCCGCGTCCCTGGAGTGGCTCGGCTTCATGCCCCCTGCCCCCTGCCCCCTGCTGGCAGGGACGCCTCCCGTTGCCTGGCTTTGTGGAGGCGGACCCTGGGCCCCGTCACAGGGACAAGGCTTCCAATCCCCACTGTCCCACTCAGTAGCCTTGTACCCTCAGGCAAAGATCTTCATGTTTGGGCTCCGGTTTGCTGATGGATACGGTGGGAAGAATGACAGATTCCCGTCGTGGCTATAAACTGTGGAACGGGTACCACGGGAGTGCTTGAAGCCGCTAGTGGCTGGTATGTTAAAGCACTCTCATTGCTACTGGGGTTATGATGCCTTCAGTATTGTTTAGCAGATTAAGGAAACATCTGGAAGAGAGAAGTTAAACCACCTGTCCAGGCTCACAGAGCAGGAACTAAAGCCACAGCTCAGGCCTCCCGGGCTTCCCGGAGGGGTGCCCTCGGTGGGCCGGCAGGGAGCTCTTGGGGTTGCCCAAGGTCGCCTGGCACCGCCCAGGAGCCCGGTGGGGTGGGCTGTGGACAGAAGGCCGCGGCCCAACACAGCGTCCTTGGCCTACACCGGAGCCGCATCACAGCCGGGAGTCATCGCTTCCGGGCCGCAGGCGGGGGCTCTCGGGCCCCGCGGTCCGGACGGTTAGTGCGTCCACATCCTGCAGCCGCTGCCCCAGGCCTGGATCCTGCAGCATAGCTCAGCTCGCGTTCCTTTTTCTTCCCTTCCTTACAAGTAAGCTCTACACCCAACGCGGGGCTGGAACTCGCAAGCCCGCCAGGCGTCAAGTTCCTCTTCTTGAAGCAAATTCAGAATAATTCCTCCAGCGACGTTCTGAGGAGCTCGTGGCTCCTCGTGGCTCATCCCCACCCGGTGGTCCTTCCCCTGTGCATCGTGAACGCGTTGCTCTCATGTCCGACATCTAATGCTGTCGTCATCACAGATGCAGCTGACATTTGTCTATGATTTCTATTTTTTAAGATTATTTATTTGAGAGAGAGAGAGAGAGCACAAGAGGGGGGTGGGGTGGGCAGAGGGAGAAGCAGACTTTTTTTTTTTTAAGATTTTATTTATTTATTCATGAGAGACACACACAGAGAGGCAGAGACACAGGCAGAGGGAGAAGCAGGCTCCATGCAGGGAGCCCGATGCGGGACTCCATCCCAGGAACCTGGAATCATGACCTGAGCCAAAGTCCAGAGTCAGAGGCTGAGACCACTGAGCCACCAGGCACCCTTGTCTATGATTTCTAGAAGAATTTATTTATTTATATTTAAAAAATATTTTATTTATTTATTCATGAGAGACAGAGACAGAGAGAGACAGAGAGACAGGCAGAGACACAGGCAGAGGTAAAAGCAGGCTCCATGCAGTGACCCTGATGTGGGACTTGATCCCAGAACCCCAGGGTCATGACCTGAGCCGAAGGCAGATGCTCAACCGCTGAGCCACCCAGGTGTCCCTCTAGAGGTTTTAGATTGTTCTCTTCACTATTAACATTCTGCTTCAAATACAGTATAATATACCTGTGTACATGTGGTATATGAGTGTGTGGAGTGGAGGAAGGTATTTGCAAGAAGGTGTGAAACCGTGTGCACACCAGTATAATTGTGACCTGACTGGTTAATACGAAGAGAACATCATTGTTACAAACACATATATGGAACTTCATTTTCTTCTTTGGTTTCTTACTGGCTGGCGCTGCAAAGAAGGGACACACCAAAAATTGCCAAATCTTTTCTTTTTTAAAGATTTTATATTATTCATGAGACACACACACACACACACAGAGGCAGAGACACAGGCAGAGGAAGAAGCAGGCTCCATGCAGGGAGCCCGAAGTGGGACTCGATCCTGGGACTCCGGATTCTCGCCTTGGGCTGAAGGCGGTGCTAAACCGCTGAGCCACCTGGGCTGCCCGCCAAACATTTTCTTGAAAGCAAACAATGTTGTGTGTATTTCTGATATTAGCAAAAATAGTGAAATAAATATGTTAGCACCCGTTTCTGTACATTAGTCTCAGTGCCGTATCCAGTGGGCAAGGACTGGATTTCTCATGGCTAACAGCCCTTGACAAGTGAAAAATGCCCCATAAGTAGGTGCTAACTGGTGGGATAAAAAATTGTGCATAGCCATGTGACATTTTGGCAGGCACTCTCCTTGCGGTCCAATAACTACTACATGCAAAAGACTGACAGCCAGCCACTCTGGACCTCTCTTACTAGTAGGCGGGCAAATATTTCTGCAAGAAAGTGAAAAAACATCTACACACAGAGCGTGATGGCACAATGCAGGCGGGAGGCTTCGGCACATGGTGTGTGCCCCTTGCTCCCTCAGGGCACCAGGACGGCGTGTGACACGGATCCTCCACCCCCCAGCCCCGCCTCCAGCCCGGGTATTCAGGTTCTGGCCCGGTCATGAGGCCGATGAGTCTGTTTCAGTCCTTCCCCTCCTAGAAAGTATAAATCCGCACAAACATGTAGAAAAGAATTGCCCGGCGTGGCTGGCACAAAGGGCAGGACATCTTCAAACTGGAAAACGGGTAGAATGACGGGCAAGGGCGCAGCGGGCACAGCAGCCCCCGGGGGTCGGGAGGGTGGGTCCCGATATCTGGGGGAGAGGACGTGAGGTGTAGGACCCGACGGGGTGAGAGGTTGCTTTGGGACCCCACGGAACAGGGACTTTGGAAGGCCATGGCCGAGGTGAAGGTGGAGCGCCGCGTCCTGTGCAGCAGGAGCGGGAGAAGCCGAGGAAGCCGAACCCCGCGAGGCTGGGGATTCCCGTCCCAGGCGTCTTCCGGGGACCCCCAGGCCGGGCAATGAACACCACACCCGGCCCTGGGCACGGAGGGGCGCCGTGCGCGGGTAAGCGGAAGAAGCCACAGAAGGGTAGGACCCTCGTAGGACGGTCCTACTTGGTGTCCGTCCCCGGAATGGCAGGAATGCTGGAAATAGGCGCGGCTCGGGGCCAAGACCCCCTTTAATGGCAGGGCGATTCCACGCTGCGCAGGTCTCCCTCACCCCAAGGTCCTTCGGTGGGGGTGGGGGTCGGGGAGGGCACGGGAGGCGGGGCGGGCCCACCCGATCGGGCGGCTCCTCTGCCCTGGACGGGCCACGAGGCCGGGCCGAGCTCAGTGCTCCCTGCCAGGGCCGCTGGAAGAGGGGCAGAGCCGTGCACCCCGCTGCACAGAGCGACACACGCACACTCCCTGCGGGGGAGCGGCCATCCCAGGCCTGCCGGCCACCGCGCGCCACCACGGAGCAGGGCCTCCGATAAAGCAGCGACTGTCGGGCGGCGGGAGAAGGAAGCCATCCCTGTCCAGCCAGTGACCACGGAGCTTGTGCCACCTTGCCAGGTCCTCCCCGGGGCCTGTGAGCTGGGCGTCCTCGCGCGGTGAGGGGGATGAAGGGACGGGCTCCCCGCTCGTCTCCGTGGCTCCCCGTCCCCCTCGCCCAGGGGAAGAGCACGCCGCGGGCAGCAGCCCTCCTCCAGGGCGACGGCGTGCCGAGGGCGCCAGGTCTCTTCTTCCTCCGGGGACTCGCGCAGGGACAGATGCCGCCGAGGGGCCCCTGGGCACGGGCAGGGCTGGCACAGCCTGGGGGTGCCCTTCCTCCCGCTGCCCGGCTGGGCGCCGAGTGCCGGCTCTCCCAGGGGCCAGGGACACCGAGCAGAGCGGCCCCCGCCCGGCCTTGCCTCAGCCCCTTCCAGCCGGGGGTGTCCCCTGCGCCGGGCCGCCTGGGACAGGCTGCTCGCTGCTGCCAGCTAGGAGACCCCAGCCGGCTCTCCGCCGTTCAAAGCCCCTTCCTGCCACCGGGTCAGGCCCGAGGGGCCGCTGTGACAGGGCGGGCGGCCACGGCACACAGAGGCCCTCTCTCAAGGGAGCGTGTGGCTGTGCCTGGCTGAGGGCGCCCCAAGCCTGCTTCTAGAGGTTTCTCCGAGGTCATCCCGCGGCTAGCCAGAGACTTCACCATCCTCCCTGCTTGGCGAGTCATCTCCACGGCCCATCGTCCCCGTGAGCTCCTGGGTGGCTGTTCTAGTCAACGCGACCCTGACCTGGTCGTGCAGGCCCTCGGCTGGGGGCTTTCGCCATAAGCCCAGAGCCTCGCAGGGCCAGGAGAAGCCCAAGTGGACTGAGCACAACGGGTGGGGGTGGGGCTGGGGCTGGGGTGGGGCAACTACCGGCTACGCTTGCAGCTCTAGGCTGGGCACAGAGTATGGCCCTTGAGATGGCACCGAGCAGGACGAGGACCCGAGATTGGCAGCTCCTCAGGGGGCAGAGGGCACAGGGGCTAACAGATTGGACAGCGAGGCGAGGCGGGGGGTGGGGTGTGCACATCCGAAGCCCCAGGGGCTAGTGTCGGGGCGACAGGGCCTCAAAGGCCCCCGGAGGGTGCTCGCTGCCCGGGAGGGTGCTGGCGGCACCGGGCACACACCAGGGCCTGCCGCCAGGCATCCTCCCGTTGACCCTCTGTGCAAGGTGCCGGCTGCACTGTGTGGCTCAGGAAGCAGGGCCCAAGGGGACAAACAGGGCTGGCCGGGGTCAGGCAGTGGGCTGGCGGCGTGGGGGCCCGACAGCGGGGCGACACCCTAGTGGATGGCCCGGAAGGTGAGCAGGGGGAGGGTGGAGGGCATCATTATGAAGCGGTAGACCATCTTGACGTCCTCGTGGGTGAGGGTCTCCACCAGGAAGTTGTTGAGCACCTAGGACAGAGGCGCGGGTGTCCCCGGACAGCCTGTCACCCCAGGGTCCTGGCCCAGGCTGCGCGGCCTGCCTGGCCCCCAGCTGTGGGCCGGCTGTAGCCCAGGGGAAGCCAGTGGCTCCCAGCAGGCCGTCCTGCACGCCAGCCCCCACCCCAGGCCGGGCTCCGCCGCGTGGCGCCTCCCGGGGCCGCTCACGTGGTGCAGCAGCAGCAGCATCTCGGTCTCGGCCAGGCGCCGCCCCAGGCACTGGCGCACGCCAAAGCCGAAGGCCAGGCTGGGGGCCCTGGTGCCGGAGCCCCGGCCGTCCAGCCAGCGCTGGGGATGATAGCGCTCGGGCCTCTCGAACACGGAGGGGTTTCGACCCAGGGAGTAGAGCTGCACCTTGACCAAGGTCTGTGGACGGGGGAGGGGCAGTGTCGGCGGCGCCGGGCGGCCACGAGTCAGCCAGGCTTGCCGTCAGCTGGAGGGGCTGTGGGGCCCCACTCACCCCCGCCGGGATGTGGTAGTTCTGCAGCACCACGTCCGAGCCCACCTGGCGGTCCACCGAGATACCCACGGGGTACAGCCTGTGGACAGGGGTATCCCACAGGGTCGTCCGCTGTGTCCGCAGGAGCCCTGGCTTCCCTCCCACGGCCCTCCTGGCGCAAGGGCGCTGGCCCAGGGGAGCTCCCCGCCACCCTTTCGGGTCCCTTCTGGCTCCCGGAGGCCCGGGTCACGAGCAGCTCGTCCCTGGCACCTCCTGAGCTCAGATGAAGCTCCGCCACCCTGCGCAGCCCTGGGAGGAGGACACGGCCGAGCATGGCTCCCAGGGGGGCACTGAGGTGGCATCACGGAGCCAGAAGCGCCCCCATCCCTTCGGGGAGAGGAAGAGGAGGTACCGGGGATGCATGGTGGGCAAAGCTGCTCCTCGGCCCCAGGATCGGAGCACCGCTCCCCAGACAGCGGGGCCCAGGCAGCCGGAGGGGGTTGGGGGGTTCGGGGTGGGGGGGGCTGGGCAGGCCTGCCACACCCACCTCAGGGTCTCCTTGAGGGCGGCCCGCAGCAGGGGCAGCTCTGTGACTGCTGTCTGGGGATTCTCGGCGATGCCGGCCTGGGCCCCCCGGCTCTCCTGGCGCAGGGCGTGCTGCACATCAGGGTTGCGAGCCAGCTCGAACAGAGTCATCCACAAGGGGTAGGCCGTCTGCAGGAGCCACAAGTGTGGGTGCCTCCGCCCGGACCACCCCCCAGGACGGCGGTCTGCCCCGGGCATGTGCCTCTCCCCCTCCACCCTGGGGAGGACGGATCCCAGGGATCTGACACCTCAAGATCTAAAGCCCGCCTCATCCCCCGCCCTCGCATCCCCGGGGAAGCTCTGTCCAAGTTCAGAGAAGATCCAGGCCTCCTCCTCCACCCACTTGAGGGCCTGCCTCTCACCCTCCTCGGGGGCTCCATCTGCTCAGGGGCGCGCGTGCGTGTGCCAGGGGGAGGCTGCTCCTCGGCCCCAGGGCTGTGGCACGTCAGCACCCATGCAGTGATCTTCCCTGGGCACCGAGGGGCAGGTCAGCCCTGACCCCGTGGCCTCAACACCAACGGGCCACCCTGGGCCCTAAGTCTGGCTGGGCCTTGGGCTCCGCTCAGCTAGTTTCTCCCCCCGCAGGGTCGGTGCCTCTGCTCAGGAGCCGGGGTGCCCGGGCCAGGGCAGCACCTCGGGACGCGGGCCGAGGAAGGCTGGGTCTGCTTCCCCCACCGCCACCGCCACCGCTACCGCCACCCCCATCGCCCTGCTGGGTTGCCATTTGCTGGCTGTGCCACCAGCTGCAGCCCAGAGCTGCCCTTTCTGTCCTGAGCCTGTCCCCCGCAGGGCAAGTCCCAGGAGAGCCACATGTCCCTGTTCTCAGGAGAGGCCCCTCATGTGCACACCACCCTCCCCTTGGTCAGGCCCCAGACATCTGCGTGAGGTGTGTGCCACCGCAGGGCACTGGAGCCCCCGGGCTCCACACGGGGCGGGCTCGGCTCCCCAGTGGGGCAGAGGCCGAGCTCTCCCCTTGGAGGGGCGGCCCCCGCGCCCTCCCCTGCCCTCAGATCAGAGCCTTCCATCGCCTAAGAACAGGGGCGAGTGGGGGCCACTCTGTGCGGGGGGGGAGGGACGCGTCGCCTGGAGCCCGGGCGTCCGTGTCCTGGGGCAGGGCTGGTCCGGCCTGACCGTGTCCACGCTCCCGGCGGTGAGCTCGATGCAGTTGGCCCTGACGGCCTCCGGGCTCAGGTCCGCGCGCAGCAGCAGCTCCCCTACGATGCCGCTGTAGTGCTGCGGGCGGCCGAGGGCCAGCTCCTGGTAGATCCTCTGGATGGCTTCGTTGGCTGTGGGCCGGAGACGCAGGGGCCTGGGCCCGGGGCCGGGGGGCTCTCCACCTCAGCCCTGCGCCACGGCCCGCCGCACCGCCTCGCCCGCCCGCTCCTGCCCGGTGCTCGGGCCCAGCGCAGCCTGGCCCGGCCTCCCCGCCTGCTCCTGGGGGCCTCCAAGGTGCCCCGAGCGCCCCGCTGGGGCCGCAGCCCTCCCCCAGCCTCAGGGAGCTGGAACGGCAGCCCTGGGTCCCTGTGCCGCGGCACTGCCGGCGTCAGGTCCTCACCGTACTGGACGATGTAGTCCCAGGACTCAAAGTGCTCCTTCCACACCCTGGCACTCGTCCAGCGCGACAGGCCCCGCGGCAGGTACAGGAGCTGGGCCGTGGACCTCAGCATGGCCTCCAGGGCCTGGAGAAAGTGCAGGCTGGCAGGACTTGGGCTGGGGCCCAGCAGGCCCAGCCGCTCCCCGAACAGGGCCAAACTGCTGGCTGTGGACAAGGCACGCTGCTGAGCGCAGGGCAGCCGCGGGCCCCGAGGGCAGCCGAGGGCCCCGGATGGTCCCAGCCAGGGCCCGGCCCGCCCTGGCGCCAGCCAGCCCGGCACCTGCACACCTTCTACGGTGTAGTACAAGATGCTGGGCCGGATGTCCAGGGTCAGACTCCCGCGGGCATTCTGCAGCACTCTCGCCCTCAGGGCCTGTGAGAAGTCCCTGGCCACCCCGTCCACCATGGGGATGTACTTCTGGACGGCCTGTAGCGACAGCACGTCCGGGTTCAGCTTCAGTCGGTTCAGGCGCCACTCGGGCCCGTTTCTGTAGAGCAGACACAGGAGCTGCAGGGGAGGCAGATCAGCGCCGGGCCGGGCCGGGCCCGCACCTCCCCCCATCGTCCTGGTCTCCAAGGGGAAGGGGTGGGGCGGGGGGCTGCCTGCAGGGCCCGAGGGGCGGGCTGCCCTCCCTTGGACCCCAGGGAGAACCCTTTCTCCCACGGAGGCCTTGAGTGCCGTGCCCAGATACCCTCCATGTCCTCCCCCCCCCCCGTGCTCCCCTTGAGGTGAGGCCGAGCCCCACACATGCATCTGTGCCTGGCTGTGCCCCGAGGGTCCCCGGGTTTGTGGCTGCACACCCACGGGGCTCTTCTGGCTCCTCCCTCTCCCAGGAAGGAGGAGGGAGCCCAGGCTCTTGTCAAGCTCTGCCACCCTGCTCACGCCATGCCCCGGGGTGAGAGGCCCGTGGCCCCCTTCACCTCCACCCTTCCTGTTGCTGAGCCTGCTGCCCCTGTGCCGGTCATACCCGGGCCTGTCCCCGCGTGGCTTCCGCTCCTCCAGGGCAGGAGCCAAACCGCAACTTGCGTGATACACTCAAAAAAGACTCCAGGGTTTAAAGCCTTCCTTTCCAATTCGCGTGCCTTTTATTTCTTATTTGTATCCGGCTGCTATGACTAGGACCTCAATGGGTAAGGAAGAAGTAATGACACGTCCTCCCCACCTGCACGTGGCATGATACCGCAGACAGAAAACCCCTAAAGGCGCCAGCCCCGCCCTCCCCCCAAGAAGGCCAGAACTGGTAACTGAGTTCACAGGGTCTGAGAATACACAATGAATATACCGAGACCTGATGCATATCTGTATGCTAAGGATGAAGTAGCACGAAAGGGAATGAAGGAAACAATCCCATTTCCATTGCACCCAAAATAAGACAACACTTAGGAACAACCTTAACGGAGGACACGAAAACCCGGTACTCTGACAAGCGTAACACAGGTGAAAGAAGCTGCAGACGACACAGAGAAATGGGAAGGGAGCCCACGCTCATGCATTGGAAGGACCGATCCTGTTATCTGTCCACGCTACCCAAAGCGAGCTACACAGTCCGTGGAATCCTTATCTAGATACCAACAGCATTTTTCGCGGAATGAGAACAAATAACGCTAAAACGTGTATGGAACCCCGGAAGACCTTGAAAGCCAAAGCGACCCCGAGAACGAACCACAGAGCTGCAGGTCCCACAATCCCAGGTGTGAGGCTACACTACCGAGCGTAGTGATCGGTCCAGCCTGGTGCCGGCACAGAAGCAGGCGCACAGACCAAGGAGAGCTGAGCGGAAGCCCAGAGGAGGCCACGACTGAGCGGTCCATGGATCTCTACGAAGGAGGTGGAATATCCAACGGGCAGAGGACAGTCTCTTCAACAGGCGGTGCCCGGACATCCGGACAGCGCCCGGCAGAACGACGACACCGGCTGGCTTCCTACACCACATGCACAACTACCCTCGGAATGGATGAGAGAGCTCCGTGCGAGACCCGAAACCATACACCTCCCAGAAGACAGCACTGCCAGGGCCGTGTCTGACGTGGGCCGTCAAGGCATCTCTCTGGATGCGGTCCCCTCAGGCACGGGGAGGAAGAGCAAAATTAAACTATCAGAATTTCACCCACGGGGAAGTGTTTGCCCAGCGAAGGACACCGTCAACAGAAGCAGGAGAGCAAGCTCCTGAGGCGGAGAAGACTTTGGCAAAGGACGCGTCCATGAGCTCAATATCCAAACATTTAAGGAACTCATGCAACCGCACCCTGGAAAACACACAATCCCATGAAAAACGGCAGAAGGCCCGGATGGACATTTTCCCAAGGAAGACACAGCGATGGCCCACAGACACAGGCAGATGCTCCTCATCACCCATCGGCAGGGAAACACAGATCCCAACTACAGTGAGACAGCCCCTCACACCCATCAGCACGGCCACCGCCCCAAACCGCAAGAAATGACAGATGTTGGTGAGGCTGTGGAGAAAGGGGAGCCCTCGGGCACTGCTGGTGGGAATGCAGCCTGGGCAGCCGCCCTGCAGGACGGTAGGAAGGGTCCTCAAAGAGCCAAGAGTGGGGGATCCCTGGAGCTCAGCAGTTTAGTGCCCGCCTTCGGCCCAGGACGTGATCCTGGAGTCCCCGGTCAGGTCCCACATCGGCTCCTTGTGTGGAGCCTGCTTCTCCCTCTGCCTGTGTCTCTGCCTCTCTCTCCCTGTGTCTCTCATGAGTAAATATATAAAATCTTAAAAAAAAAAAAGTGAAACATCGTTCCACTACTGGCTGTTTCCCCAAGGAAAATGAAAACACACAGCGGAAAAGATATGTGCACGCTGAGGTTTCCTGCAGCCCTGTTTATGATGGGCAAGCTAGAGAGAGAGGCAGACATTTATATACGATGGAATATTACTCAGCCACGAAAATGAATGAGATCTCGCCATTTGCAACAACATGATGGATCTAGAGGGTATGATGCTAAGTGCCAATAGTCAGAGAAAGACAGATTACCATAAGATTCCGGTCGTTTGTGGAATTTAAGAGGCAAAGCCAATGCATTAACACAAAAGAGAGAAAGAAAGAAACAAAGAAAGAAAGAAAAAGAAAGGAAGAGAAAGAGAAAGAGACAGACAAAATTCCGAGTCTTAAGCAGAGAGAACACCCTGCTGGTTGGCAGGGGGAGGGGGCCGGGGTCGGGGAAACTGGGCTGGGGACCCAGAGTACACTTGTCGTGATGAGCCCTGAGCAGCGTATGGCCGTGTGGAGTCCTTATGTTGTCTGCCTGAAACTAATGTAACAGTATCATGGAAGTATGCTTTGATTAGGAAGAAGAGGAAGATGATGTGAAAGAAGAAGATGATGAAGAAGGAGAAGGAGGAGGAGGAAAAGAAGAGGATGAGGAAGGAGGAGGAGAGGTTGAGGAAGCAGAAGTGGGTACCGAATGAGAAGAGGAGGAGGAGGAGGTGTCAGAGGAGGAGAGGAAGAGAAGCAGAAGGAGAAGAGGAAGAGGAGGAGGAGAAGAGGAAGAGGAGGAGAAGGAGGAAGAGAGGAAGGAGGACAGGGAGGAGGAAGAGGAGGAGGAGGAAGAGGAGGACAAGGAGGAGGAGGAGGAAGAGGAGAGGAGAAAAAGGAGGAGACGGAAAAGTAGGTGCAGGGGGATGCGGAGGAGCAGGAGTCGGGGCAGGAGGAGGAGAGGCAGAGGGGGAGGAGGAGGAGGTAAGAGGAAGCAAAGGAGGAGGAGGAGGAGGAGGAGGAGAGCGTTCTGGCCAAGTGGGTGCTGAGCAGTAATTAGAGCAGATGGTCTCCGGGGAAACCAGGGTCCCGAGCCCATCAGCACGGCCGGCTCCAGGGCGCTGTCCGTCTGTCAGTCCGTCAGTCCGTCAGTCCGTCCGTCCGGCGGATGGTGGAGGGAGCTGCCTTCTCAGGCACACGAGAGCACAAGCAGCGTTTCCACGGCTGGCTGCCTGCACATAGAGACGAGGATCGTGTGCGCTCACGGGCGCCCAGAGAGATGCACACGCCACACGGGCCCCGGGCAGACACGCACGCTGACACAGACGACATGCGTGAGCACACCCACAATGCCCACCTGCACATGCACACGACACACCTGGATGCTCAAAACTGGGCACACATGTGCAGATGACACACTCTTAGGCATGCAGGCCGGTACCAAAACGCACACGCACGTGTGCACAAAGAGCAGAAGTGCGCACACATGCCAACACGGGGAGACACCGCTCAAGCACGCACACCACGGCATGAGCACAAGCCAAAGGCAGCCATCGTGGGCAAACACACACGTATTCACATGCCTAAAACAGCACCGACCAGTGAGCGTAATTGTGGGCCCACTCACACTCCTGGGCAGACACCCACCACACACACACGCACCCAAGGGTGCATACGCGGGCTCATAGCCTCCTAGGCTCTAGGTGGGAGGCCTAGAGTTCAGCTTCTGAACAAAGGCCCCTCCCTCTGCCGCCCGCCCTCCTCCCACCCTGGCCTCGCCCTCCGGAGCCTCCTGTGCTCAACCCCAGGGCCCACGGGGCAGGGGCCGAGGGCTGCCAACCCAGGGGGCCCCAAGGCCCCAGCACACACTCCCAGGGGCACCTGGCTGTGACTCCAGTCCCCCAGGCCTGGGCCTCCTGACCTGTAGGAAGGGAGAAGGCCACCCTGCCTGGGCGGGCCAACTACAAAGGCCTGGGTGGAATGGGTGCTCCCTCGTGGAAGCGGCCATCCTGCTCTGCTGACCTGTGGCCCTGCTGCCCCTCTCCAGGCCCGGGAAATGCGGGCCTCCCCACCCCTCACTGGCCTCGGGCCGGGGTGCTCAGGGGCTGCCCGCTCCCTCCCACGCCTCCCCCCCCCCTCGCGCTCACAGCAGGAACACGCCGCATTTGTGCCCACGATGCTGTCGGTAGGCCAGCCAGGGGTCCAGGGGCGGCCGCCAGGGCTGAGGGCTCTCCACTCGCTGCAACCTCTCCACGTCCTCGGGCAGCATCACGTGCACCATGTGTGTCCCTCCCACGTCATACCTGAGGGACAGAGCTCAGAGCCCTGCTGGGGGGCCGGGGCCTCCCTGGGGCTCCCCGTGCAGAGCCACCGGCCTGGCTCCCGTTGGCCTCTCCGTCCTCCTGGGCCGTGGACGGGGCTCGAGCTCGGGCTCCTACGCCGTCTAACCGGGGAAGCCTCTCCCTCTCGGCCGTCCGCCCTCGGCCGTCTGCCCTCTGCCTCTCGGGTCACCGTCCGGGGAGCCCTGCAGCCTCACAAGAGCCCCGGCGGGTGTCCGGGGTCAAGGGCACGGAGCAGCCACTGCTCAGCCCCCAGGCGGCCGCTGGGGACGCGCAGCGCCCTGCACCCGCAGGGACTCGGAGCCGGGAGGGACAGCCGGGCAGGGTGCTCCCAGCGAGGCGGGCAGGAAGGCTTTACCTGAAAATGGGCCCCAGCTCCTGGAAGGTGCGGTGCATCTCCAGGTGGAGGCTCTCAGAGCCCTGCTGCCTCCAGATCTGCAGCACTCGCATCCACTTGTTGCCAGGACAGCGGGGCACGGCTTCGAAGGGCAGCACCGCCCTGGGGGCCGGAGCGGCTCGGGTGCCCAGTGTGGGTGCCCTGCTCAAGGCCAGCCAGGGCCCGGCCCGCCACCCTCGCGCCTGTGTCCTGAAGGCCATTCCGATGCTCCCTCCGTCCCCTGTCAGCACAGTCCTTTTATCTCGCCCTGAGGCCTGGAGCGACGACTCGATCGCGTCATGGGAGAAGCTGTCCCTGGACGAGGCCAGGAAACCCGGCTCAGGGGTCAGGGCCGGCGGAGGAGGAGGAGGAGGAGGAGGAGGAGGAGGAGGAGGAGGAGGCCGAAAGAGATGGATGGGCGCCTCACTCCCACTTGCGCAAGGCCTGCTGGTGGCCGGGCGTTGAGAGCAGGTGCGGGGTGTGGCCCGGGGGCCCAGGTGGCTTGGCCAGGGTAGGGCCCTCGCCCCCTCCCGGGTGGGGGAAGGAGCAAGATGGATGGGTCCTTATCTTTTCAAGAGATGACAGGGGCCTGGGCTACTTTCCTCTCCCTCTACGAGGACCAGGGCAGGAAGGAGCGGAGCGCGTCATCCCATCGACCCACAGGCCTTCTTGGACTGCTCTCCCCCTGGCCTCAGGCTGGGTGCAGGAGACCCTGACACTAACCTTAAGCTGGCTCGTCCCACCAATGAGCGCTTTTGGTCCTGGGGCCGGAGCCGGGGCATGGGGGCTGAAGGGGGGGGCAACGGGGGAAATCCAGAGAGCCAACTGAGGGTGGCACTGATGGGGCCGAGGCCCTATATGCCTGTCTGGCCTGCAGGCTCAGTTCAGGAGTAGCCAGTGGCCAGGACACGAGGGTCACTGATAGGATGCCCGGCAAGCCCCTCCTCGGCAGGGAAGCAGGGGGGCACAGCTGGCGTGGCCCACGCGTGGCCTGTGGGCCTGGGCCTGTGCTCAGTGCCTACGCCCTCCTCTCTCATCTGCACGCGTGCTCTCGGGGCTGCAGGCTGTGAGCTCAGGCCAGGCGGGAAAGGATGGATTCTATGATGGGGTGTGTGCTCGGGCTCCCGACCCTTGGAGGGTGGATCCACAGTTCGGGGTGCCAGGGCATCTTCCTGACACCTGGCGGCATTCCCACAAGGTGGCTATCGCTGTCACGGTTCCCATTTTCAGAGAGGGGACAGAGGCCCGGCCACTGCCACTTCCCACAGGCCCTGGTTCCTCGCAACCCCCCGACCCCCGCGTCAGATGCCACTCCTCCCCTGCCCTGGCTCCTCTGTGCTCCCCTGCTGTGCCTGCAGCCCCGACCCTCATTTGGGGAGCGGACGATGGGGGCAGCCGCCCCAGCTCAGACTGGAGGCAGGTTGGAGGGCGCGTGAGGGTTTTAGCAGGGACGGTGGGATCTGAGTCTGTTTTCCAATTGGCCTCAAGGCAGCGGCTCCCTGCTCCTGACCCTCCCTGAGGGAGTCCCCGGGTGGGGCGGCCGAGGAGTCAGAAGTGCCAGGCCCCCCGGCTGCAAGCCGAGGCGTGCTGTGCCTCACCCCGGAGGGTGCACGGGCATGTGTCCTCGGGCGACAGAGGCAGGCGGGAGCCACACCGGCCCGGGCCCAGGCCATGCGGGACACTCCCGCTGCCCGACCTGCCCTGTGATCCCCTCCCCACCACCCGGGGCACTTGTGGCCTCTGCAGGGCTGTTCTCTGCCCCGGGCCAGCTTTCCTGTCCCCACACAGTCTGCCTCCAGGGATGCGAGCTGCCCAGGGAACCACGGAGCGGCTCCCACAGGGAGATGCCGGCAGAGGACGCCTCCTGGCTGGTGTGCACGCAGGCGGCTGTCGGGGCTGCTGTTCCCTGTGACCACCGCCCTGGCAGGCCCTTCCTGGAGGCCTCCTCTGGGGAAGGCAGGCCTTGGGGGGTGTCCTCTGAGCCAGTGCTGGGGGTGGGGTGGGAGGAAGGGGCCATCCCGGCCGAGGCCCGACTGGCCCGAGAACGACATCGCCAGCCCGGGCCCTCCCGGGGCCAGCTGAAGCCACGCCAGCTGCAGAGGTAGGACGAATGCTCGGGCGTGACCCTGTGAGCCCACACACCAGTGCCGCTTGCCGGTCAGGTCCAGGTCCGTTGTATGGAATTCCCTATGTTCCGTCTCCTGGAGTCCGGGTGGGGGAGCTGGGTGTGAGCAGCTGTGGGGGTGCCGCCATCAGAGGAGGGCTGTCCCGGGATGATGGCCCCACCCCATGCCGGGGACTCCTTCCCTCCTGGGGCTCTCACGCCCACATCATCCAGTCTTCCTGGCCCTGGGCCCTCCCAAGGAAGCCCAGAAGCATGCGACTACTACTCTTTACAGGGGACACTCGGGCTCCCCTCCTCCAGCACTGACGCCCTCAAAGGCCAAGACGAGGAAAGAGGGTCAGAAATCAAAAGTGACAAGGCTGGTGTTCCAAGAGACACACTCGTCAGCGGGATCACTGTCAGAGGGTTTGGACTCACCCCAAGGCAGGCTGTGGGCTCTGGCCAACTGGGTGTGGGCCCCGCCTCCCGTCCTAAGGCCCCTCAGAGGCAGACGGTGAGTCAGTGGGCGGAAAACAAGTTTAATGCCACAGGTTCCAAGCATGAGCAGCGAGTCCACGTCATCTGTGCCACCTGCAGAAGGTGGGCCCGAGCCATGCTCTGTGGGTCACGGCAACCTGAGGCCCGCGAGCCCCGGGGACAGCATGAGGAGGGGCACCAGCCAGGCACTGCTGCTCCTCACGTTGCTTGCGCTCCTGCTTTCTCTGTAATAATTTGCTTCGGTCTCATTGAGCTCTGGAGAGTCAGTATTACACAAGGCCCTCACGCAGCATCTCACGTAGAGGAACGGTGTGGGCTTCAGAAGAACGAATGACCTTTCTTTGGCAGGATTCGATGAACTCATTGGGCAATAACGAACACACTGCTTCGACACGTAGTAGTATCGGGCAAACATTCCTAACAACAATAAAGAGAGAAATGAATGCCGTGAATCGAAAGCAGGTCCCCCAGAGCACCTCCTGCCTGTACCCACCCAGCCCTGACCCACTCGGGGTGCCCCCGCTCAGAGGCTCTGGTTAAAGAGGCCCCTCCATCCAGGGGGGAGTCTGGAGCCACCGTCCAGGCAGATCGGCTCAGGCCTCTGTGATCAGAGTGCTTCCGGGGGGCGGGGGAGGCTTGGCTGCAGAGTGGCCTCGAGAGGTGCCCCCACCCCCGGCCTGTCCACGCCCACCGGGAGCCTGGGCCTGGGCTCTCCCTTTGGGACCTTACCGGCTCCTGGGCCTCAGCTTCTCACTACCAGGTGCACGGGCCTCTGAAACCCCGGGCGCACGTGCGAGCTCGGACTCTTGCCCGTCCTCGCCACTGCCCGGGGCTCAGCGCTGGCCTCTGGACGAGCCGCCACCCAGGGCCCGGGAGCCAGCGCTGTCGCCGTGCACCTGCACGGGCAGCAGGGTCGGCACTGTCCGCGGGGCCCTCTTCTGGCTTCACCTCATCGGCAGTTCCTCGTGCTCATCGCGTCCCCCCAGGAGCCTGTGAGGTCTGCGCGGGGCATGTGCGCGGGCCCTCCCGAAGCGGCTGCCAGACTGCCTCTGATCTGGGGAGCCCTGACCTGGCCACGCCCTGGGGTGCCGGCCTCCAGACTCCTCTTTGGGGGGAAGGGCTTCGTGTGGCCAGAGGCTCTTGGGGGATTCACACGCGACTGAGTGATGGTCTCCACACATCTTCCAGCACACGCATTCCTTCCAGAACATACGGCAGCCCACGGCCCTACTCGGTGGCTCTCACGTAAAAGCTACTCTCCGAGGGACAGGGGACATCGTTAACACATCGTTCATTCAAAAATGAGTACAGGTCAGGCCGCCTGGCGGCTCAGACTGTTGAGCGTCTGACTCTGTTTCGACTCAGCTCCTGATCTCGGCGTCGAGAGGTCGGGCCCCGTGTTGGGCTCCAGGCTCAGCAGAGTCGGCTTGGGACTCTCTCTCCCTGTGCCCCTGCCCAGGTGCATGCACCACCTGAGCTTCCTCTCCCTCTCCTTCTCCCTCTCCCTCTCTCGGGTACTTAAGTAAATGCTTAGCAAAATAAAAATGGACACAAATACACCTCTGCTGCTTTCTTCCTCCACCCACTATTTCCTCTTTCCCACTCTTGGGGGTCGACCCCGGGGTGGCACTGGTCCTCCGCAAGCTGGTCTCCTCGGCCACCTACTTCCTTCCAGTCCTGGTCACAGGATCTTGTTCTCCAATTGTTTTTTTTTTTAATCCAATTTTTTTTAAACGTGACTTTTGATTAGTTATTCCTTGAGAAGAAAAACATGACATACCCTAGTTCCTGCAGGTTATTACTGATCTGCCAGCAAACCCCAAAATGAACTGAGATACTCACTCAGGGCAATAGAGGCACACAAGTGTATTCCCTCCGGACATTCTGTTGGATTCTGGCATTTGAAACTATGCTCCTTCTCACAAACATGACACCTCAGCAGGCCTGAAAGGGGAAATGAACACGAAGTGGAACGTTCCAGTCTCCAATCCTACGAGGTGAACGCCCACCATCCCCTCCCTCCTCCACGTGACCACAACCAGTGGGTCCGAGTCCTCGGTCTTCTCTCCTGGGGTTCCCTCCGCCTCCCCCAGGCTAACCCACACCCAGACACCATGCACGGCCACACACACACGCACACACACACAGCACTGCACCCGCACAGCCTCACCGCAGCCTGCGCACGCACGCCTTCCCGCACAAGCATGCTCCCCACACTCACAGGCCTGGCGTCTCATGCTCAGCGGCTCGCGAGACTGGCCGTCTGCTCTCGCGGGCCCTCCCCACTGGCCTCCCGGCCCAGCTAACCGCCTCCAGCACCCGCTGCACCCTCCTCGACCCCCGGGGCCTGCACCCTGGCCCCCATGCCGTTGCCTACTGTTGGGTCACTATGAGGACAGTTACCCACTCCCAGGAGAGAGCCGGTCAACCTCTCGCGGCGGTGCCAGTCCTCCGAGACAACGCTGGAGGGTCCCAGAAGGACCAGGTGGGCTTGGCTCCCCCGATGGCTCCCAGGAAGACAGTGTGAGGGGACACCGCGGGGACCACGGGGTGCTGGGGAGGACACCGGGATTCCGGCCATGACTACGCCTGCCCCCCCTTGGCGGGGGGCCCAACACTAAGAGGCTGCCCCATCAGGCGTCCCTATCTGTGGGCCACTCTCCTGACGCTGTCCTGCTCCCAGCTGCCTGTGCTCTTCCCGTCCAGAACCAGCTGGGGCTGTGGGGGCGACTGGCCGGGTGGCCACCCTGTGTCCCAGACTCATCATGGCCTGCCTCCTCACAGCAGGAGGCCGAGGGACCCAGCCTTACCCTGTGTTCCTGACACGGTGACATTTGTCTCCACCCTCAGCAGGTCCACGAGCAGGAGCAAAGCAAGGAGGATCATCATTTCCCGCGGTGCCTGGGCCTGGACGCAAGGAGCGGGCACACGTGGTCAGCTCTGGGGTCCCAGGGTTACTACGCTTGGCTGCCTCTGTGTCCACCCCAGGGCCACGGGTGGCCGGGTGGTCTTCCTGGGACGGCGGGCACCTCCTGGCGCATCCCCTGGGCTGGCAAGCTGGTATATGCCCGACCGTCCATGCCAACCAGATCCCGGATCCGGCCCCAACCCGACCACTCCCAGCCCTGCCCCCTGACACCACCCCCGCCCCCAGCACAGCAGCCACCCAGGCCCGGCCCCACGTGCCCAACCGCGGCACCAGAAAGTGAAGCCACTGACTTTCCTCAAAGGATGGGTCCTTTGTTTTCGACTCCCTCAGGGACACTCTCCACGTTGGGGTTCTCACCCTACTGATCCTAATACAAGCAGTGGCTGGGTATGTGAGTGACGCGCTGCCCCTGCTCTTTTATTTTATTTTTTTTAAGATTTTATTTATCTATTCGTGAGAGACACAGAGAAGCAGAAACACAGGCAGGGGGAGAAGCAGGTCCTGCAGGGAGCCCGACGCGGGCCTCGATCCCCAGACCTGGGATCACGACCTGAGCCTAAGGCAGGATGTCCAACCGAAGAGCCACCCAGGCGTCCCTGTCCCTGTTCTTTTGAACGTTTCTTTTGATAGCTCAATTCTGTACTTTTGGTGCGGTTTTACCTTCACACGTAGATCTTTTGAAGCAACTTTCCTTCTCCCTGTTGCCCGACTGACTCTACTCCCCGTTTGTCACTTCCCCATGGAGCCGTGTCCTTCCTGGTCACCCGATGAATCATGGCCGTTTGCAGGCAGTGAGCCTGTCCCCCTCTCCTGTCTCCGGGTCCCTTCCTTACTTCCATGATCTCCCCCCCCCCCGCCCCCCAGGAGGCGGCAGCCGGAAGCATGGAGCCCTACCCGTTGGGAGCTGGGCACCATCGTTCCCAGAAGAAAACACTGGCCGAACCGAAAACCAAACACAGCTCTAGGCCCCTCGGAGAACTGGGGTCACAGAACTGACAGCGCCCAATCCCGTGAGCGAGGTGCAGCCCGCGACGAGCCCCGAAAGCCCCTTACCTGCAGCAGAAGCTGCCGGAGCCTGAGGCCGGGAGCAGCGCTCACATGCAATTGTGCCCAAGTGCTGGAGGCGGGCTGTGAACAGCAGTGCCCGGGAGTCCCCCGCGCCCAAGAGCCCACGACCAGCCTCGGGCACTTGGCCACCAAGCCCTTTCTTCTTCTTTTGAAAGGACAGCAGCTGCGAGTGCCACAGAACACACCCTCCGTCCTGGGAGCGAGGCCTGGGGAAGATGTGAGCCGAAACCGGACGCACAAACCGGCTCGCTCAGGGACGTGACACCTAAGGGCACTAGAGCTACAGCTGACATCCCACAGAGTCCCGGTCCCAGGGCCCGGCACGCGAAGCCTCACGCTCAGGGCCCGTCTCCCCCACGGCCTATTAACGCCCACCGCGGGCCCACTGTCAGCCGGAAGACCAGGCGAGCCCGGAGCCAAGGAAACAGCTTCCAGAGGCCAAGGCAGCGGGAGGACAAGACCTCTACAACAGAGACGTCCCCGTCACGGGACAAGCGACGGGAAGGGACCAGGATCGGGACCCGCAGAGCGCCAAAGAAAAGAAAGCAGACGATGCGTGAGAACCTGTGTACCGTGGGTGTGCAGACGGAAGGTCTGCGAGTCACAGCGAGGTCTGGAGCCCACAACCACCGTGGCGGACACGAGCAACGCTGCCCACGGCGCCTCAGTGGACTCACAGCCACGGGGACCCGGGGAGCCTGAAGCCACGTCACAGCCATCTCCCCAGAGCGACCCCAAGACGGAAATTGAGAACACAGATCACCCCACGCGTGCGGGCCCGTGCTCCTGAGCAACACAGGGCCGTTGCAAGGCCCGGGGAGGAGCAGAGAAGGGCCCAGAAGAACCCCCTGTAGTCCTAGCGGCACGTCAACCGCCAAGGGCTTTCCAGCGCTCCTCCTGAGCGACACGACCCTGACGACGGTGGAAGCCGAGCCACCACGCCGGGTGCCGCGGCCGAAACCGACACCGAGAGGCCCGCACACGCGCCGGCACCCAGCCCGGCACGTGCACACGGCAGCGAGTCGAGGTGCAAACGTGAAGGAACGCGGCGCCCAGACCCAGGCAGAGGACGGCGAGGACCCGGGAAGGGGAGCCGCGCTGCCCCTCGCGTCAGGCAGCCCGCAAGCCCCGGCGCGGTGACCCGCGGCGAGGCTCGTAGCCAAGGCGTGCGCCTCTGGAACCTGCACCTGCAGGAACGGACCCTCCACGCGCCGCACGACGGGGTCTGGGCAGCGCCGCCCGGGCGGGACGGCGGCCCCGCGGTCGTGCGTGTCCCCAGCCCGGGCGGGACGGCGGCCCCGCGGTCGTGCGTGTCCCCAGCCCGGGCGGGACGGCGGCCCCGCCTTCCTAGCAGAGCCCGGCGGAGGCGGCGCAGGGGCGGCCCCGGGAGCGGGCGCACAGCACGGCCCGGAGCGCGAGCGCCACGGCCCAGAGCACGACACGCGGAAGCAGGCCAGGGCCGGGGGCGGGTGCACGCCGCCGCGGAGCCCCGCCCACGCCAGAACCTTCTGGAACCCGCGGCCGCGCCGCCCGCACCGCACCTGCTGTCAGGGACGTCGCGCTGCCAGCCCCGGGGGCTCAGCCCAGGACCTCCGGGAACCTTCTGGAACGGAACCTGCCGGGGGCGGGGGCGGGGGCGGGGGCGGGGCGTCCTGCCCGCGGACCCTTCTAGAAGGCCTCGGCCCAGGGCGCGTGCGCAGCGGCGCAGGGCCTGGCGGGACTCGAGCGGCCGGAGACCCCGAGGGGACGCGCCGCCGGGGGAGCGCAGTGTGGGCCTGAGCGTCGTCGCGCTCGCGGGTGGCGGCCGAGCCTCCGAAGGTTCTGGAAGGTCGCCTTGGGGCCGCGTGTGCGCGGGAGGAGCAGGGGCTGCGGGGGGCGGGGGGGACGGCGGGACGGTCTTGAGGGTCCACGGAGCGCGCCAACCTACCGGGCGCCCTCCCCCGACGGCCCCACCCCCGGGTCCCCTCCCCACCCCCCGGTCCCCTCCGAGGGCCCCACTCCCGGTCCCCGAGCCCGACGGCCCCACCCCCGGGTCCCCTCCCCACTTCCCGGTCCCCTCCCCACCCCCCGGTCCCCTCCCCCGACGGCCCCACCCCTCGGGTCGCCTCCCCCGACGGCCCCACCCCCGGGTCCCCTCCCCACTCCCCGGTCCCCTCCTCCGACGGCCCCACTCCCGGTCCCCGAGCCCGACGGCCCCACCCCCGGGTCCCCTCCCCACCCCCCGGTCCCCTCCCCCGACGGCCCCACCCCCGGGTCCCCTCCCCCCGACGGGCCCCACCCCTCGGGGCCCCTCCCCCGACGGCCCCACCCCCGGGTCCCCTCCCCACTCCCCGGTCCCCTCCTCCGACGGCCCCACTCCCGGTCCCCGGGCCCGACGGCCCAACCCCCCGGGTCCCCTCCACTGACTGGCCCCACCCCGAGGGTCGCCTCCCCCGACTGGCCCCACCCCCCGGGTCGCCTCCCCCGTCGGCCCCACCCCCCGGTACCCTCCCCCGACGGGCCCGACCCCCGTACCCTCCCCCGATGGCCCCACCCCCTGGTCCCCTCCCCCCGACGGGCCCCACCCCCCGGAGCCCCTCCCCCGACGGCCCCACCCCCGGGTCGCCTCCCCCCACCGCCCCACCCCCCGGTACCCTCCCCCGACGGGCCCCAACCCACGGGTGGACTCCCACGACGGGCCCCAACGCCCGGGTCGCCTCCCACGACCGGACCCCACCCCCCGTGTCGCCTCCCCCGACGGGCCCCACCTCCCAGTTCTGGCTCCCATACCCCGACGGGCCCCACCCCCCTGTGCCCTCCCCTGATGGGCCCCAGCTGCCGGGCGCCCTCCTCCGATGGGCAGGTCCTAACCTAGTCACGTGCCCCCACATGACTCAGGGTCACTCCCAGAGACTTAGGCCCCCCCCCCCCCCCCCCCGCTGGAGGTCAGTGATTCCCGACCAGCACCCTTGCCCCTGAGGCTCTGCTGTGGGGGCTCAGCCGTCCCCAATGTGCACCTCGGGGTCCGCTGATCGTGTGCAGGCACTGGAGTGGCAGGAGGTTCCCGGGGCGCACTGCTGATCCTATGCAAGTGAGGCCTGCGCTGTCCACGCTGCACTCACCTCCCATCCCTTGGGTGTGCGCATGCTGGCAGAACAGGAAATAGCTGGGTGCACGGCGCCCCGCCGGTGCCCATGGTGCTCCCGAGGGTGACGGGACAGAAGGGGAATCATCGGGGGCCTCAGGGAGCCCGGGGCAGGGGCAGCACCAGAAGCGGGCTGCGTGGGCTCAGCTCTGCGGGTGGAGGGGAGGGGGCGTCCCCTGGAGGGCCCGGCAGTGGGGAGAGGCAGTGCTGTGGGTCTGCAGGGAGGCAGGTGCAGGTGGGGAGGCGGCGGAGAGCTGCGCGCAGGTGGCTGGTGCTGCTGCCGGCTGCTGACCCTCCCGGGAGCCCTGCACCCTGCACCCTGCACACACGCACCCCGGGAGGTGCTCTCGGCCCCCGCGGAGCTGCCCACACGTGCACTGTCTCCTCGTCGTAGGTTCCAGTCCCTGCAGGAAACGATGCTCTTCTGGACCTTGCTCCTCGCCGTCGGGTTGCCCTTGGTCAGCAATCAAAACGAATCCGTGTCCGCTTGTGAGTGTCAGAGCCTCTTGCGGGGTTGGAGGCGACAAGAATTTAGTGTCCTCCAGAGTCAGGGAAAGGATTCGAGAGGACCTTGTCACCTTAGCCAGCAGGGAGGTCCTTCGTCATGCCCTCGGTGGCACGGGGTGGACTGAGTGCCCCTGAGCTCCAGAGGGTCAGGGGGGCGATTCTAGCCAGAGCCGGCGGAGGTGGCTGAGTCCAGGCACATGGGGGGCTGGGGGCACACGGCCTCTTGTGACTGTCAGGCCTCCTGGGACAGACGAAGCCTGTGTGCAGAGCACAGGGTTGCGTGTCCCGGCCTCTGGGGACAGGAACACCGCCTGGCCCCTGCTGGAAGCTAATCCCTGCCAGAGCAGACGTCCTCTCAGGCAGGGGGTAGGGGTCCGGGGTACGGGGTCCGGGGCCCGGGGTTGGGGTCGGGGGAAGTTGTACGTGGAGCCTGAGCCTGATGCTGCTGAGTCTCTTCCAGGGACCTATAGTTTGAAATGCCACGATTGCTGGGATATCAACAATTTCAACTGTCCTCAAATTAGGACGTGTCCCTATCACATCCGGCGCTGTTTGACCATCTCTATCCGTAAGTACTGCTTTCTCACGCCTTCTGATTTTGTCAGTTTGAGCCCCGGGAACCAATCGGTTCTGTCTCTGCACCGGGCCTAGAGGCCTAGTGTGTGGCCCTGCTCAGGGCGTGTCCCCAGGCCCTGTGCCCCCCAGCGTCCCTCCACATCATCCCCTGCCCTTCTGTGTCCCGAGCCTCCTGCAGAACAGTCCTCTTGCTGCTCCCTCAGGGTTGTGCCAACTGCCGTACCTCGCGGGCATCTGCCCACTGGGGACTCAGGTAGGAGCTCGAATCCGGCCTCTGTCCCTGCACCGGGCACCTGTCCTGTGCGGGTCTCGGCCTGTGAATGGGTGGTGACGTGGCCGGAACGGCCCCATGGTTCTTAACGGGATTGCAGGGCGCCCTCAGCGGGGGCCATCGGGAAACCTCGGAACGCTAGGGCCCGGCGCTTACAAGTCCTAGAGCTGGCAGGGCGGCCTGGAGGCGCACGTCCAAGTCCTGGGGAGCAGAGGAACCGCACGGGCTTGGGGTTCTGCTTTTCTTGGGGTCGAGGCGGGGGACCTAGGGATTCTCGGGCACATCATTCACCGGCGCAGCTAAACCAGAAGGAGAGGAGTTGAGAACGCGGGAGAGGAAAACCAGGAGACCCGAGTGATCACCTCCGGACCCAACCAAGATCTCGAAAGCAGAGGAGCCTCGGGTGGCGTGGGTGTGTGGGTGCTGGCTCTTCACCTGGTCAGCGCCTGGGGGTTGGTTTACTCCGGGTAAAAGTAAACTGGCTTTGCAGCAGGGGGCTTGGCACCCACGGCTTGTCAGGCCCTTGCATCACAGAAGGAGAAGGACCACCACCAGGGCCGCGCTATGGCGGCCTGTCTGGGAGACCCGGGGAGTCGTGCGTGGCCGAGGTGGGATGACTGCTCCCGGGGGCTGGGGACTCTCTTTCCCCGCACCTCACCCTCTATGGCTCTGGGGTATGCTTGGCCCAGAGAGAGCTCGCCTGAGGCCGGCAGGGCTCAGGGAAGAGAGGCCGATGCTCTGGGAGCTCGTTGTGGTCTCACGCAGTGGTGGACGCCAGGGGACTCCAGCCTTCCTCGCTTCGTCCTGCTCCGTATCCAGCCCACCATCCCCGTTGCTGGGCCTCTAGACCAGGAGCGGTTCCTAAGAGCGCGGTAGTTGCTTGGCTGCTGGCCTGCATAGGCGACAGGTGTGTGGACGAGCACTTCAGAGAGTCTCCAGAGGAGTTCCTCTGGGTGGGCCGGAACGGGAGGGCAGAGAAGCGTGGCGTCCGTATTTTCCTGCCCCGTGGGCTCTTTCCCTCGCCCCCCAGCCTGAGCTTTGGGTAGACCTGGTTCCGGACTGGCCTTCTGATCACCAGCCTGCCGTTGAGACTCGTCCGTCTCTCAGCTCCTCCCGCACTCATGGAAGCTAAAACACCTGCGTTTAATAACTCATCCCCGAGGGCTTCGGGGGCTCGCTCGTCCTACGTGACCCTGGTGGACGCCAACGCAGAGAATTTACGAGAGCCTTCAGAGGGCTGCAACGCTCGGATATTTTCTCCTTCATGTGACTTTCTGACTTCGGGGTTGTGCAAGTAAACCAAAGACCTCTACAGAACACTTCCGAACCTCAGACACTGAGATGGCCCCACACTCAGACTCATCGGTGTATCCGTGGCTGGAATGACCAGTCTACAGAACCCAACCGAGAGACCCCAGAACGAGTTCCACACAGATTTACCCACATGATATCGCGCAACGACGCAGACACGGATGCTGGGGAAATAGAGCCTTTCAGCTCGATCTGGCAAAAGTGAACCTTGCCCTAAATCTCAAATCATACAACAAATACCTCAAAGGGCTGCATGAGCTAAATGTAAAATGCAGATATCTAAAACCACAAGAAAAAGACAGCGCATAGGAGAGAACCTTTGGCCTCTCCGGCTACTCAAAGCGTGGGTAACCTTGATGCAAAGGATGACCTACAAACAGGGACCTGGGGACGTGAGATGTCACCAACTGTAGATACTTCTGTGTGGAAGGAGGTCCTGTTCAGAGGAGGGAAAGGCAAAGCTACGGACCGGGAGGGAAAGTATGCAAACGACGTACCTGACGAAACACAGGTCTTGGGTGTATACAGAAGTCTCACAACTCAACAGCAGAAATGCAGACAGCCTCCCGAGAGCAAGGGCAAAGAGATGAAGAGACGTTTCACCGACGTGGGTTCGCGCGTCGCAGATGAACCCACGAGCAGGGTTTCAACATCTTTGGCCGGTAGGGAGATGACCATTGAAAACCACAATTCGAGGTTGGGCATCAGAGTGGCCAAAGTGAAAAATAGTGACCACAGCAAATGCTGGCCAGGGTGGTAAAGAAACGTGGTTTTCATACATTGCCAGTGGCAGTGAAAAATGGGGCAGCCAAGGTGGGGAGCGCAGTCTTGTTTCTTAAAAACTAAATCTGCAGCTCCATACATTCTCCCAGGTTGCACTTCTGAGTATTTTCCCCGGAGTAATTAAATAAAACAACACATGGTTTCTCGCAACTGCTTTATCGGTAACATGTCACCCCTGGAAACATCCTGGCTGCTCTTCAGTGCCTAAAGGGTAAAGAAACCATGGTACATCCACCCCGAGGGTGTTCCTCGGCAGTAAAAAGCGGGTATCGATCCATCAACCTGAATGCGTGTCTGGAGGATGACACTGAAGGAGAAGCAGCCACCTACAGAGGTGACAATCCATGTTCCCTGTTAGAGACCATTCTAGAAATGACCAACTGAGACCAGCGTCTTGTGCACGTGGGTAGGGGAGTCCCTGGCGGGGCATCTTGCTGGGAAAGACGTCAGTGCGTTCATATGAGGGACGAGTGTGGTGATAAAACGGTCTTTTTTCTTTACTATTTTGGAAGCCAGTGTCCTGCTTGGGATACTGCACTGTGGTCTTGCAAGATGTTACCATGGAAGTGACTGAGTAAAGCTACACGGGATCTTTAGGTATTTCCTGCAAGTGCTAGGAATCTACATTATCAAAAGTATAATGTTGAATGGAAAAGCAATTTAGAATCTAACCTGTTATTATTTATGTTAATAATAAAATAGATACAATTAAAAACCCAAGAGTTTCAGAATCAGCAAAAGATATTCTGCTTCATACAGATGTGCTTTTAGAAAAATATTTTATTTTTTCATGACAGAGAGAGAGAGGAGGAGACACAGGCAGAGGGAAAAAGCAGGCTCCATGCAGGGAGCCCGACGTGGGACTCGATCCCGGGTCTCCAGGATCACGCCCTGGGCTGAAGGCAGCGCCAAACCGCTGAGCCACCCGGGCTGCCCCTAGAGATGTACTTTAAAATGAGAATGTAAAAAAGTTTGCAAAACATATATAAACACAGTGTACAACTTAAATATTGGCAGGGGAAAGCTCTTAAGCCCACACAGAAGCAAGGCGAACATTAATACGAGAGCGTTACAGGTGTGATGGGCAACACTGCACAGAGAGGAAGGGGTAAGAAAACCTGGATAAAACCTCTGTGTAGATGCACACGTGCCCCGTAACAGGATGAAGTAACAGAAAATCCTCCATAGGATTTGGGAACTGTAAGTAGATCTGTAAGTAGATCCACAGTCACAGTGTGATTGTCCTTAACACATCTCTCGCCATAGAGTCTAGGTGCTGCAGCAAAGTGACAAAGCTTGCTACAGCTCTACACCCGAGCTGGACGAAGTCTCTGTAAAGGATCAGAGAGCAAACGTGTCAGCTTGGAAAGCCACCTGGTCTTCGTTGCAAGTACCCAGCACTGCCTCTGAGGCCATGGAAGCAGCCAGAGAGGACGAGTAAACATACCCATGGTTCCTTTGTTCCAACAAATCTTTACTGATAGATACAGCTGGTGGACTGGGTTGTCCTGCGGGCTCTTGTTTGTGAACTCTGCTACAGAAGATATGCATAAAGCCGTTCACAAACGAGGAATGGGGGCCCCCTGGGTGGCTCAGCAGTTTGGCGTGTGCCAGGATCGAGTCCCACGTCAGGCTCTCTGCATGGAGCCTCCTTCTCCCTCTGCCTGTCTCTCTCTCTCTCTCTCTCTCTCTCTCTCTCTCTCTCTGTGCCTCTCATGAATAACTAAATAAAATCTTAAAAAAAAAAAAAAAAAAAAGGGATTCCCTGGGTGGCGCAGCGGTTTAGCGCCTGCCTTTGGCCCAGGGCGCGATCCTGGAGACCCGGGATCGAATCCCACGTCGGGCTCCCGGCGCATGGAGCCTGCTTCTCCCTCTGCCTGTGTCTCTGCCTCTCTTTCTCTCTCTCTCGCTTTGTAGATCTCCACGTAAAACTCAAAAGAACAAGGGGCTACTAGGTACCTACTTGCGCAAAGAATACGAACAGTGATTTGAAGGGGCACGTGGACCCCAGTGTTTAGAGCAGCAGTGTCCACAAGACCCGAACTATGGAAAGAGCCCAGATGGGATGGATAAAGAGGATGTGGTCGCTATACAGAGTGGAGTGTTACTCAGCCATCAGAAAGAACGAACTCTTGCCATTGGCCAGGGCGCGGATGCAACTAGAGGGTATCATGCTGAGCGAAATAAGTCCGAGAAAGACAAATGCCATAGGATCTCCTTCATTTGTGGAATTTAAGAAACAAAACACATGAACATAGGGAAAGGGAAGGAAGAACACAATAAGATGAAAACAAAACCATAAGGGACTTTGAATGAAGGAAACAGACCGAGGGTTCTTGCAGGGGAGGAGGGTGGAGACGTGTGCTTACTGGGTCATGGACATTGAGGAGCACGCTTGCTGTAATGAGCACCGGTTGTCACATGCATCTGACGAATCATTGCATTCTATCTCTGAAACCAATCACACGGTATATGTTACCTAAATTGAATTTAAACACCTTTTAAAGATGATAGTTGAGACCACTTTCTAAGGGATCCCTGGGTGGCTCAACGGTTTCACGCCTGCCATCGTCCAGGGCAAGATCCTGGAGACGCGGGATCGAGTCCCACGTCGGGCTCCCCGCATGGAGTCTGCTTCTCCCTCTGCCTGGGTCTCTGCCTCTCGCTCTCTCTGTGTGTGTCTCATGAGTAAATAAAATCTTTTAAAAATAATAATACAATAAATATGTAGATAACAGAAGAGACGGGTTTTTTTTATTCTTTTCAAAGGGAAAGGTAGAATATCTTTGTATCCGTGGGTAATGACAAATTTAAGAAAACTGAACAATTTAGTGGCCGTCACATGTGGGAAGACTTGTAAATGGGATTCCTTAGAAATTCACAACCTCTGCCCCGAGACGATACCGATACGACTGTGAAACTGGAAACGGCAGGTGAAGACCAACCACTTCCCACACTGTGTGCCGAGGGGCTTGTGTTCACTTTATAGAGTGAACTTCATCCTACAAATCAGTAACTGAACTAGCAGATCATTGGGTGGAAATGTGAGCAAAACACTTGAAGGCTGTTTACCAGAAAACGATATCCCAGTGGCTAATAAATATTTGGAAAGATGCCCAACATCGTTGTATCGGTGGAAATGCAACACGAAACCACGACGCAGTAACACCAAAAGGCACCACTGAACATTCACAGGTGACCACTCATGTGGTGGCAAAGGTTTTGAAGTGCACACACTCCTTTGGAGGATAAACAGGTACTAGTGGCCTGGAAAATTCTTCAGCAACATCTGTGAAAGCCAAACATCTGCATCGTAGGACGCCGCGTTACCACCTAGAACTGACGCACTCTCACCTCAAGAGGACAGACTCTTCCCCGCAGTGCTCTCCGGGGGTAGACAACCGCCAGAAAGAGCCCTGATGTCCATCAAGCGTCAAGTGTGGACTATTCGTCAGTAGGCAAGTATACGACTATGAGAGCGAAGCACGCACGACAGTGGGCCACAGCAGGGGGCGATCTCCCAAGCACAGAGTAGAGACAAGAAGCCAGACGCCAAAGCAGACATGCAGGATTTCATATTCACCAAGTTCCAAAGCAGGTAAAACTAACACGGAGGCTTACAAACCCGGACACCACTTCTCTTTGGCCTTGGCTCCTTATGGTGCCTGATGGAGGGACAGAGGCAGGAAACGAGGGTTTTCATCCAGTTCTGTTTCTGGAACTCGATGCTGGTTATACGGTCACGGGCACTTCATGAAAATGCATCCAGCAGTCGCCCTGTGATCATGCGCTCTTCTGTAGAGCGTTGGCCTCTCTAAAGCCTTTGCGTGGCGCGTAAAGCAAAGCAAGTGCCTGGAGCCACATGTTGGTTCCTCCTCTTTAACCCCAGAGCCGTGAACGGATACGTCAACTGTGGCAAGTTCCAGGGAGAAAGAATCGAGTCAACACTGGGGTCACCGGGGGAGCAGGACTCGTGAATGAGGGCGGAGGAATTTCAACTCCAGGCCTCTCAAAGAGGCCTCACGTGGATCCTCACTCAGGTGGCCTTCGTTGGCCGGGGCTGTTGGGTGTGCCCACCAGTGAAGGCGGTCACAGTGGCTGTGCGATCCTGCTTGCGACAGGGCGTCCCGCCTGCGCTGGGGAGCAGGATGGCATTAAGGGTGCATCCACACGTATATTGTGCCAGGAGCCGGGAACACCTGGCTGAGGGGCCCAGGCAGGAGCTCGTCCTCGAGGGGCCGCTGCACATGCAGAAATTCAGGTGAGGGCCACACTTAACGGGGCCACTCCACTTCAGGGACTGCGTGATCCCGTGGGTCATAAGCAATTCTATTTCTAGAGCCCTGGAATTCTTAGGCCAGATAACGAATGGGGAATTCCTGTGTACAGCATGCGCCAAGGTGCCGTCACACTACGTAGGCAGCGCCGGGGCCAGCGATGAGGTGGCGATGTAGACAGAAAAACACCTCCAGGAGAAGTTGTTCACGGACGAACTCGGGTGTTACCAGCGAGGAGTCCCAGGCAACGTAGAAGCGTTTGCAGACGTAGACGGTGGGCAGGGAGGTGGTACTGGGTGGAGGGTGCTTGAATGTTTGCAAGCAGAAACCCTGAAATCAGTGGTTTTCATCTCTACTTTTGTAGGTTTGAATGTTCGGGAACTCTTCGTTTACAAGAACTGTACATACAACTGCACGTTTGTATACCGATCTGAAGAACCTCCTGAAGCCATTAGAATTATGAAAACTAATAGTTTCTATTTTGTTCGTTGTTGTAATGCTATGACTTGCAATGAGGGGGGACCTACCAATTTGGAGAGGGATATCATCCCGGATTACCCAATTGAGGAAGAGTTAGAAGGAGCCGTGCGCTTGGGGGAGTCCACATTTTTCCTGAGCGTTGCTTCCATCCTCGTCAGCAACACACTGACATGAGAGGCCCTCTTGGGGGGGGGGGTCTGGTCTCTCCCCCATTCCTCAGAGCAAGTTCACTCCTCTTCCTCCCTGTGAGCCAGGGACACTGACCCACCGGGCTCCCCGTTGGTGGCTAACCCCTTTCCAGCTTATTTCAAGAAAAGAATAAAGAACATTGTTGTTGGGTGTTGGGTACCGCTCACTGGGAGATTGGGAGATTTCTTGGCGGTTTTAGTATTTGAACAGTTCCTCTATAGACATCGTCTCACAAGTAGACCAAAGCATCCTGTCACTGTAGCAGACAGACATGCAGTCTCCTAATGAACAGCGCGAGAGTGACAGGACAGTGTGCGTGTCAGCTGAAAGAGCAGTCCCAGCTGCGCTCAGGCCCCCGGCACCTGGGCCACCCGGACTCCACGCTTCCCGGCTCAGGTCGGGACGATGGACGCAGGAGAGTGAATTGGCAATAAAGTGGCACCTGGACCAGCAGCGCCTGACGTTAAGGACTGTGCCCAGTGCCTTTGCGTGGGTCAGCCGGACAAGTCCCGTATGAATCGGAATCCTCCCTCAAAGTGGCAACTTCTTCACACCCGTGTGAGAAGGACTCCCCGATGCTGACCTCTGAGGAGGGTAAGGAGCTCAGGGCCACTGCCGAGCACCTTGACGTGACGGAGACTTCTGGGCTGCTGTCACTAAAGAGATGTGAAGGGAACAAAACGTTCTCCTCCTTTTGCCCTCATCTCTCCTCCATTTTTTTTTTAATTTTTATTTATTTATGATAGTCACAGAGAGAGAAAGAGAGAGAGGCAGAGACATAGGCAGAGGGAGAAGCAGGCTCCATGCACCGGGAGCCTGATGTGGGATTCGATCCCGGGTCTCCAGGATCGCGCCCTGGGCCAAAGGCAGGCGCCAAACCGCTGCGCCACCCAGGGATCCCTCTCCTCCATTTTTATACCTGATTCTCACTTACAGAGAATTGACATAACCTAAGATTGAGCATTTGAAAGGCTGAAATTCAGTGTTGGCGAGTATATTCACAATGCTGTGCAGTCATCCCCACCATCGAATTCCAGGATATTTTGCAGCCCAAAGGGTACGCTACACGAGTAAAGAGCCACTGTGGGACCTCTCGTACTAGTAGGCGGGCAAATATTTCTGCAAGAAAGTGAAAAAACATCGACACACAGAGCGTGACGACACAATGCAGGCGGGAGGCTGTGGCACATGCCGTGTGCCCGGTGCTCCCCCAGGGCACCAGGATGGCGTGTGACACGGATCCTTCACCCCCCAGCCCCGCCTCCAGCCCGGGTATTCAGGTTCTGGCCATGTCATGAGGCCGATGAGTCTGTTTCAGTCCTTCCCCTCCTAGAAAGTACAAATCAGCACAAACATGTAGAAAA